>NC_084995.1:38192276-38391440 GCF_963854185.1 Sardina pilchardus | reverse complement strand
CAGCTGGAAAGCTTTTTAATGACGTATTTTTGTGTTACCATTAGTTTTGGCATATTTCCCTGAGTGTGGTCAGTCCTGAGTCTCTCCTTTAAAAGACAGACTGGCTTTGTTGTAGAGTCATCTGAAGGTGTCCCCTTCAAATCTTGATTGAAAGATGGTTGTCGTGGAGAGGTTCATATCAGCAGAAAGCTTAAGCTCTCTCTCACTTTTTAACTCCAAAGGGGAAAAAGAGAGGAGTGTGGGGGGCGGGGGGAGAAAGAGGGAGACCGAAGGAAAGAGAGAGGATTGATATTCCACCACTGCACTCCAATTTCACAACATGGATTATCCCCAAAGGAACAGCACCAATCTCAGGCTGACAAAAACACAGAGATCCCGCTCTGTCACTCGCTCCCGCTCGCACAGACGCCGCTGCTATGGCAACACCAGAAGTGGAGCACCCCTACGCGCTCAGCTCGGCTCCAGCCTAAATGTATGCTCTGTGATCGCAGCTCCTCGCCATGAGCCCCTTCCTCTCAAACGTATGGACAACGTCTTCTCTGCACTTTCTCCACCGCTGCTGTTGCTGACACTTTTCATGAAGTCAAAGCGCACTGAAAAAACAAAAATTCACAATAAACTATTTTTTCGGCTATATTTGTGTGTTTGTTTTTTTGTTGTGCTGTTGGCCTTAGCAATTTCATAAAGCCTCTCCCCGTTTGTCTGTGCCTTCAGCCTCACCTACTGAGATGGAGTTCATCTGCAGAGGATCTTCCGCTGATAGGAGGCTCTACGGCCCGCTGTTCCCAGTGTGGGGACACGGCGGCGGCGGCGGCGGCGGAGGCAGGAAGCAGATGCGCACAATCCCATTCCGCCCCGTGGCTGCTCTTGAGTCTGTGCCATGCGCCGCTCGCCTGACAGACGCTTTTGTCTTCTCGGGATATCGAAATAAATAGATACACATTGCGTCAGGCGTGCTTTCATCACGACAGCAGCACTGGAGCGGGGTTTTAAGAAGGCCTCAAACCTACACCGCAGGTAATTCATTAGATGAATACCTTTCGCGCAGTATAGATAAGCGAGGGAGGTTCTGACTGCGCACATGTATGTGATGTGCACTCTTACCCTCCAATGGGTGGCATGTTGACTAATGACTCATAACAGGTGTGTGAGTCATGCCCATACACCGTCTCTGTGTTATTATTATGCTGAGCTCACAGGGTGCCAGTAACAGACTTCCAGAGCATCACACTGAATCACTGACACACCCTGTGGTCCTCTCATCGTGTGCCCATCTATTAATATCCCTCAATGTGTGATGCTGCTGTGGGGCGAGCAGGATCGGGTAACACGTCCGTGTCAGTTTCTGAGGTCTCGTTCAATAACCCCTTCACAGGATGTTCACACAATACTGGTGGTGAGACGAAGTCGAACGCTGTTACCACAAACTACTTAGAAAACTAAATTGTTTCTTTTAGACGGGCTTGTTAAATGAGGCCAGATATTTGAAATGGCTGGTCATGTATGCATCTCTCTTTGCTACATAACACTGAGCTCAAGCAAGCTTGTACTGTAAATATGTATGGCATGACTTTTTAACCTCCGCTTCTGACCATATCTCTCTCTCTCTCTCTCTCTCTGTCTCCTCTGACTTTTTACAGTTTTTGTGGCTTTGAAAAATGGCACTGGCTGATTCTGTAGAATGTATGGATTTATTTGTTCAATTAGAACACTTGACATTCCATCAACCTCACATCATTAGAAACCTCAATCCCTCCAGGCTGCCATAGACAATGGCTGAGGTCTGTCGCGGCCACAAAATTCTCTTTCATTGGTTTTCATTCTGGCTTTGCTCTGCTCAGAGGCTAATTTGCCGAAGGCCAGACAGCCAAAGATCGATGAGGAGCAGATTATACAAAGGATGGCCTGTATTATTTTGTAAATAGGGGGAAAAAAAACAGGCCAATGGGTTGCCTTTCCTGTCTGCTAGCTCCATTGTAGAAGAGCATTCATATGGATCACTGTAGGAAACAAGTGACAAGCTGGAGGAACAGAACCCTTTCAAATCTATGAGGGAACTGAAAAACAGGCCTTTATATGCTGCAGCTCTCTGAAACCACTCATGCTGAATAACAATAGTTATTACACTCCTGCTTTGTCACGATTATTGATTCGAACCACTGTGTTATCACTTTCCTGATTTAACATTATATTCTGGTGTCAGTCTTAATGTCATCATTGTTAAATGTACAACCTGCTCCCAGTGCCATAGACGTTTTGTGCAATTCAATGAATTTCTCCTCATGATCCTCTGGCTGTCCATCCTGGGTTTGATATGTATTATGTATAAGGCTCAATTACAGGGATCCTTGTTCCATATAGGGTTTTCATCGCTACTCGTATCTGTTCATAAAGTGAAACAGGTATTGTATTTCAAAGCATGTTTAACTGAATCTATCCATGAGGTCCAGAAACTCACATGCTGATTATTACACTGCATATGCTCTGACATATGTTATAATAGGTTTACATAATGTTATTCCCTATCTTATTCAGATACAAACAAAACCAAACAAATATAAGAAGGCAAGACTAGTGTTACCTCCTCAGTAAATGTGCAGTGGAATCAGTGTGGAACATGCCAGGGGAGTCCCGATGAGATGCATAGCATTTCATGTTTGAAGAGGCTATCTGTCTCAATTCAGCAACCAAAGGAAATGACTTTCAAATGTACTAAGCCAAGTCTGTCATGAGTCTAAAGGTGCCATGTAAAATTTAAACATTTGCTCTGTTGTAGAATTCACATAACCCTTGTGTCATACAGAATTAATCTGTCCTTGAAGTGATGAACTGAAACCTGAACTGAGTGACGGGTCTTTTTCCAGGTAGATGTGGACATTATGTTAATTCTGACTATTGAGTGCTAAAAGCTGTACAAGGGTTTTTGAGGTTGGGAACAGAGGGATATTGTCAATTGAGACAATCTCTTAGTGAGGCATCAATCAGGCAAGAGGCCTCAGATCAATAATTAATTTGATATAACAGCTTGCAGCTGTAATCATTCTTTAATAATGACTCAAATAAGTGACAGCAAAGTTTCATTACAAAGTGCATCAGAGCAAATGAAACAAAATAACCCTCATCACCCTATCTGTGTCTGATAACTTCTGTCATAATTAGGATTATCAGGAATTAACTCGGTCATCTAAGAAGTCAAATAGCCTACAGTCAAGCACTGCACATGTTGGAACAGCACTGTCATATACCTCTGTAGTTTGCCTACAAAAAAAGCTGCCATCTTTGAAATCTTGAAATCTTGCCATTTTTCTTATGGGAAAATAACATGGGCATTCTTAATTATCGCACCTGGAATGCAGACGTTTTGCTTAACACACGTTTGCCCTCTGCCTTCGAGTGGGCATTGTGATCTGCTTTATGTAAAGACGGTAAACGTACATGTGTGCTACCCCAGAGCTAACTTGCTATGCAACTTGGCATGTAGCCTTGCCTTTTCTGACCGGAGAATTTACAACGTTGAAACATGGCCACGCCGATGACCATTACGCAATGTGCACACAATCACTATAGGCACAACGGCAAGAATGTAGCCTACCCACGTCCCACAAACAGGTCAGAGACAATTTCAACAGCTGACAAGTAGGCTAATAAGAAAGAAAAAAGAAACAAGTATAAGCCTAACTCACCCATTACAAATTCACTCTTCTGTGTATTCTAGACAAACACTAGACAAATGACTTTACTCTACTGTAACTGTCAGCTGTTCCTCTTCGTGAGAATGGATAGGCCTACTGACGCTCTTCGTCAACATCAACTAATCACCATGCTAGGCTGGACTGCATTCTATAGTGAGTATAGCCTATGCTACGTTGTTGATAGCCTTGCCATGTTGGAAAAAAAACAAGATAATCTAAAAGTGATAAACCTCTATGTACTGCGCAAATTGTTTAGCAATTTGCTAATGAAATGCGATGCCAACGAAAGCCAGCGTCGCAACTACATTACCCCACCAGACAAAAAATGATCCAACCAGATAACAATGCCATGACAAAGGCTGCTATTCCATCGCCTTAACGCCGTGCCAATATGTGCTTGGGTTTTTCTCGATCACTCTAGTGCATTTGTGAACTCACGTTTTCAAAACAGTGGGTTTATACAAAAGCACCAAAAGCGGCCAAAATAAACATTTTTCTCTTTCCCTCTCCAAACTTTTAAAGCATTCAGCAAAAGCACATTTTACCTTCAAATAACACAGTTTGTAGTCAAAACTCTGTGTGATTTCAATCAGTCATTACACACTGCACAAAAAAAATGCAAAATAGAGTTGTCAAAATGAGGAGTTTCAACCTTCATTATGACCGCCGCTAGCGTAGCTAGCGAAGCGGTCATATAGTTGTTGTCAAAGTTTTTTTTTTTTTTTTTTTAATTCTTTTTTCCCGTCATTTTTCGTCAACGATTCCCGGGACACCGTAACACCGGAGCGCATGAAACTTGGTGGGCATGTAGCCCCAGTAGACTTCTATGGAAAATTTTCGTTTCGTCCCCGGGGGTCACTCCACCCCCGCGCTGCCCCCGCCCGAAGCCCAAAAATGACAGTTTTTCCTACATAACTACCTGAACCGTGGCACCGAGGATGACAAAATGTTTATGGTATGTTGTTCTCTAGAGCTTGCATCAACTTAGCTTATAACCAGTCATTTGTGATTTGCACCCCCATGGTAAAAATTGAAAATGCAATTTAATATAGCTTTAATTGCCCCTATCTTCAGGTGAGATGTTATGAACTGCACCAAATTTCATGTGTATGATTAACCTGACACCCTCTGGGAGTATGCCAAGTTTTGTGGAATTTCATCCATGGGGGGGCTATAAAATAAATTGATTTATGTGTACAGTACATTCAGGACTGTATACCCATTGGCCAGTAGATGGTGGTATTAACCCTCTGGAGTCTAAATCCCCCCCTGGGGATTTCAAAAACTGTTCCAAACATCTCAATCTCTGTTAGTTTTTGTCCTAGAAACATATAGAAACCTTTAATCAACTAGTTTCCAAATATGTTTTAAAAGAGAATGGTTGCTCTGGGTGCAACAAACATGCAGGAACACAGACACACACACACACACACACACACATAAACACACACACACGCACCACTACATACACACATGTACATAAAACATTACACACGCATGCACACATACACCCTTACACACACACACCTACACACACCTCACACACACACACACACACACACACAGAGAGAGATGCACAGTGCGCACACATACACACACACACACACACACAGAGAGATGCACAGTGCGCACACACACACACACACACACACTTTTTTGCTTGTGGTTGTCCATCGAATCCGATGATGACGTCCACATCTGACTTTTAACGGTGAGTTTTCTGATGGCTGATTAGTCCAATCCTGGATCCACAAGCTCTATTGCAGGTGGGGCATGTAAACATGGTGTTGGTGTCACTGGCATTCGTGGATGTGTTCCTCTTGAGCCGTATTTGCTGTCTCCTGACTGTCCTTTCCTCCTCCTGTGCTTGGGTCCCATCTAGACATAGCTGCCGCCAGATGTTGCGGTCAGCAGCCATGCTCTCCAGGTCCCCTGGATTGATTTTGCACTTCTTAAGCGCTGTCTTCACTTGGTCTTTGAAGCGTTTCTTCTGGCCTCCAGCAGAGCGCTGGCCTTGGTGTAACTGGCCGTATAAAACTTTGCGGGGCAGACGGTTGTAGGGCATCCTTATCACATGCCCCAGCCACCGCAGTTGGTGCTGGGTGATGGTGGCCTCAATGCTCTTGCAGCCTGTTCTCCTGAGTATATCAGTGTGAGGCACTCTGTCACGCCAAGTAATCCCCAGGATGCGCTAGAGACAGCTGATATGTAAGTGTTCCAGGGACTTGATGTGGCGGCTGTAAGTAACCCAGGCTTCACAACTGTAGAGGAGGGTGGTGATGCAGACCGCTTGGTAGACACAGATTTTTGTGTTGAGATGAAGGTTCTTGTTCTGAAAAACTCGCCGTCGGAGTCTCCCAAAGGCAGCTGATGCTTGATTGATTCTGTTTTGGACTTCGTTGTCGATACTATTGTCTTCAGAGATAATGCTCCCCAAGTATTTGAATGATGGAACAACTGACAGTTTTTCACCTGCAACAGTGAAAATGGGTGGTGTGGGTGGGATGCTGGCACTCCATTGACAGATTACCTCTGTTTTGGCGGTGTTGATGGTCAACCCCATCCTGCTGTATGCCCTCACTGCTGCATCTAGGACAGTCTGGAGGTCCTGTGGAGAGTGAGATATGAGGGCGCAGTCATCTGCATACTGCAGCTCAAGTAACCTCTCTCTGTGCAGTTTGGTTTTTGCCTGCAGCCTCCTGATATTGAAGAGGTTACCATCCAGTCTATATGCTACAGTCACCCCACTGTTGACTTCAATATCCTTGTGGAGAAGCTGGGTGACACATATGAGGAAGATGTTAAAAAGCACTGGTGCCAGTACACACCCCTGCCTTACCCCTGTGCGCACCGGGAAAGGGGTTGACTGTTGACCTCCAATTGTTACCTTAGCAGTCATTCCATCATGAAACTGATGGAGGATGTTGACAAACTTTGTGGGGCATCCAATCCGGTGGAGGACTTCCCACAAGAGATCTCTCTGCACAGTGTCGAAGGCTTTGGAGAGGTCCACAAACGCCATAAACAGGTCTTCATGTTGCTCCCTGCACTTTTCCTGAAGTTGCCGGGTTGTGAAGACCATGTCAACTGTCTTCATGTTGCTCCCTGCACTTTTCCTGAAGTTGCCGGGTTGTGAAGACCATGTCAACTGTGCTCCTGTTCTTTCTAAACCCGCACTGTGACTCTGGTAGCATAGACTCGGTGATGTTATTGATCAGCCTCTGTAGCATCACCTTGGCCAGGACTTTGCCTGCCACAGCAAGAAGTGATATGCCCCTAAGGTTTCCACAGATGGCCCTATCCCCTTTGTTTTTATATATGGTAACAATACTGGCATCTCTCCATTGCTGTGGGATGTTCTCATCAGCCCAAACCTTGGTGATGTACTGGTGTAGTGTTCTTGTGCAGAGATACCCTCCCTGTTTTAGCAGTTCTGCAGGAATATTGTCAGAGCCAGGAGACTTGTCTTCAGGGAGCGGATAGCTGACAGAACCTCCAGGCAGGTTGGAGGTTGGCTGAGATTGTCAATGATGGGAAATTCAGGCAATTCATCCAGGATGGTGAGAAGTGAGTGTGTGTGTGTGATGTACTATAGCCTGTGTGTGTGGGTGCGTTTCTGTGTGCCCATCTGTGTGTTTGCATGTGTGTATATGTGTGTATGTGCATGTTCTGTGTGTGTTCTCTTTCTTTCTCTCTCTCTCTCTGGGGGTGTGTGTGTGTGCGAGTGAGTGTACCTGTGTGTGTGTGTGTGTGTGTGTGTGTGTGTGTGTGTGTGATCTGATATTGGAGTGACAGTGACGGCAGAGAACACAGTGAACATATACACAGAGACACATAAAACATACACACAAGCAGACACACACTCACACTAAACAGAGAAGCACTCATACACAAAAGCAAGCACACACATGCACACACTCATTTACATACATAAAAGTTGCAGTAGGGATGGAGTAGGCGATGGAAACACAAGCGTGATTGATATTTGCGGAGAGAATGTGCAGGACTGAGCGGCGGTCATATTGTGTATCGCTTTGCGGTACATCTAGTTTCTGCTATGGCTGTGCCATTTCTTTCTCATTTTTTCTGGTGTCAGAGAACTGTGAAAATACTAGATGTATTGAATACAAAATGAATGGATAATGAATGATTGCTGCTGATTGAAGAATTGAGCTAAAGTTTCACACATTCAGACATAGGGCCTATGCAAGGAATCTCTACCACCTACATGTTTTCCTTTTGTTCAGCACAGGAAAGCCAACCATTTGGGCTCTTTTGGGAAAAATGTGTGGACGCAATTGCAAGAGAAGACTTCTGCTGAAGGTGTAATAGAAGGTGTTAATGATGACCAAGTGGATCTCAGTTTCTTTAAGCAGGTAAAAGCTAAACAAAAAAACTGTAATATAAGATGGCAGGGATGGACCTCTAATGGGCTAAACCTCATTAGGACTAGACCGTTCTTCATCTGACGGTAGAAAAAAATGAGTTTACTCATGGCTCTGTACTAGTGAACTAACATTACATGCCCACACTTGCAGTGTTGAGCTCTCGACACTTCTATTCTAAGGTGTAAAACAGTGTAAACATTAATTATGCCTAACCTATCTGCAAGTTTCCGCTGTGTTTAAAGAAAATGGAAAATGTGGTGAAGAACTATGATACAGTAACAGTTGATGCAATATGACTGTCGGTAAGATATTGCCAACTAGAACTATTTGGTTTGGAGGTTATGATAAAGTCATTCCAGGAATGCAAAGCTCTCTCTCATTTTCTCACTCAGACAGAAACACACTCACACATACAATATGCATGCACACACACACACACACACACAGAGAGTGAGAGAGAAAGGGAGAATTTTCCTCCCCCACTCAATGAAATGGACAACCTTGGAACTGTACTGTATGTAGACATTTGAGGCAATGAATGCAATCCTCAACGTTAAAAGCTGTGACCCATCCGCTCAGAAAGGATGCATCGATTGCAGGCATTTTAATGCAAAGCCTCATCCCGGACGTCTCTATCGGCAGGCATTTTTGTTTTGGCCACTCGACAGAGTGTCCACTCCGACTCCAGTCGGCCTCTCAGGGGCACCGGCTCTGGCACCTCTCTTTGCAGACAAGACAGCGCTGTGTGTCATACCGTCATGATGGATCTGAGGCCATCCAGTCGATATATTATTAGGAGCTGACAGAGCGCTCAATAGATGGATGCAATTTCATTTCATCCAAACTGAAGGTTCTTAGTTCATGAACCCAGAGTAAAAGCGGCGCAGACACCCTACTGCCTCCTCTTGACAGGGACTGAGCCACTTGATCAGCCAACTAATGGACATTATCAAGCACTGGGTGTCAACCAAGTCAAGACTAGGCACTCTATTTCTATAGCACATTTCAAATCAACAGGAGTCCTGCTTTATAGTTGAAGAATGACTTAAATGAATTAATAAATAATTACATGAAAAGTGACGGATGAAGGCATAAAAGTAAAGGTTAAAACTCAATGGAAGTCAACCTTGGCGAAAATGACACATTTTGCTTGCGAAACGATACTCTTTCTAAGCTTTTAAAACATGCAGCCAAGGCAAATTTTTCCTTCAAACAACACATTTTGTAGTTAAATCACTGTGATTTCAATCAACCATTACGCGACAACAAAATGAGGAGTTTGAGCCTTCATTTTTGCTATGTCTGTGCCATTTCATTTTCATTTTTCTGGTATCAGAAAAACTGTGAAAAGACTAAGTGTATTGAATAAGAATGAATCGAGTTAATTCATTCTTCCCAAGATGTAACTGCCATTGACATGTAAGACCCACAGTAAGCACCTAAACGAGACTCATTTCATTGAACTACAAATTCCAGTTTTTCATTGAAATAGTACAGAACAGTAAATGTGCCTTATAGATCAATACTACATAGAGCAACACAGAACATACATGGCATCTCTTATGGATAATGAATGATTGTTGATTGAAGAATTGTGCAAAGGAGTTTCACACATGTGTATTAGAGATTCAAACTTATAAAAGGAATCTCTACCACTTGTGAAAAGATGTTTTCATTTTTTTTAGCACAGGGAAACAAAGTTTGGGGTTTTTGAATGACATCTGTGTTGACAAAAGTTACAAAACTGTTTTGCAAAAGGGTGTGAGAAATGTGTGAACCGAATGAAAACGTGTGAACACATTTGTAAGAAATTACTTCTGCTGTGCAAGGTGTTCATGAATACCAAGTGGATCTAAGTTTCTTTGAGCAGGTCAAATCAATTGAGAAAAGCTGTAAAACAGAGGGCAAATTAAGTGGCTAAAATTATTAAATCAGTAAGAAACTAGACGAGAAAGGGTTCACTTGACAAAAATGGGCAGCCTATGACTGGACAGACAGCCAGTCCTCAATTAAACCACATCAGAATGTGTGCATAATGTATGCTGCATTTCTAAAGAATCCACCAGCTCATTGGTCAAAATAAAGCAAAACTTTTTTCAAATCAGTTGGTAGGGGTCTGTAAGGCAGAAGAAAGAGATGGAGTGAAATATAGCAACACATCATAAACCACACACAGTGGTGGTGAAGCACGCCTAATGGGGAAAAAAAACCTGCTACTGTGAAATTAATTGGTACTGCCGTAAACATAACCAGAAGAGGCAAAGGCTGGCGTCATAAAATCAAACAACCCCAAAAAAAGTAATCAGAATAATTGTTAGCATTTAATATGTTAATTATCCACGGCACATTTCAAAATGTCATTCCACCGTACTAACATTATCGCATCCATGCATCTCGCGGGGGAAGGTTAACAAGGCAACATGATATGGTAATGTGCGCAGTCTGTGCATTGGTGGTTTGTCCTCATTTTGCCAGAGAAGCGGTGCAGCAGGGGACGTGGCGTGAGCGGCATGCTGATCCAGCTGGCAGATGACTGAGCCTGTGATGGGTGTGCAATGAGAGAGAGCGAGAGAGAGAGAGAGAGAGAGAGAGAGAGAGAGAGAGGAAGGGAGAGAGAGAGAGATTTGGGAGTGAGTTAGGAACAGTTGAAGAGAGAGAAAGAGAGAGAGAGAGAGAGAGAGAGAGAGAGAGAGAGGGTGAGAGCGAGAGCGAGCATGGGGCAATTTAGAATCATTCATCATCCTATCTCAGTTATCTCACTACTGAGCTAACCTTTGTTCAGGAGAGCAGCCATTTTAGCACCCCAGCCATTTGACTGGCCCTCAGTGACATTCTCTCTAATGGTGCTCCATAAGGTTGAGGCCTTTCCCGGCTGTGTCACGGTCAATCAAATAAGCATTCATTATAACGCTAGGAGCTTGAGCGTTTTGACATTCCTCTGGTGCCGCTGAAGTAAATGTGGCGCCATTAATGTACACATGGTATGTGTGGTCACAATTTACAAACGCGTTACCAGGAAGATTCACCATAGGTGAATATCTATCTCTTTGCAAGCACATCAGCTATACCTCGAGGCAGTCTTTCTCTTGAAAGAAAAGAAGCCGACTACTCCTACGTGAAAGAGGAGAACGAGGTGGGCCAGGCGCTATACTGGATGTGTGAAGTGGCTGCGACTCTTCAGGGAAACACACGCCATCAAGGTGAATTAGCTTTGCCTTGCTCTTCCTATTAGTCTGAGCGAAATGACTTTAGTTTGGCTGAGTCGGAACACTCCGGAATAGGAAGGAGTGTCACTTAAAAAAAAAGCAAAAGCCTCTGAGTTTCGGAGTCAATCACGGTGTCACCGGCAGCCGCAATACCGCGAATTGGCTGCCGTGCCACAGGGACCCTGGGCGGATGTATGGCCGGTGATTGTATAGGGAGGGGAGAGATCTGGCTGTGAACCTGAGGAGCCGGATCGAGTGACTCGACGACAGCTCTGCCGCTGCGGAGACCCCCAGGAGCGAGCTCCGCAGGGAGCCTTTTCCGACAGAGCGAATGGACCGCGACTCTGTCGGGAATCAACTTTTATTTAGTTGGCTTGTGACTTGAGAATTGGGGAGAGGAGAGGTGCTTGGAGACCGGTGGTAATTCAAAAAGCGCAATGTTGCTGATCTGGCAGGCGAGCTCATAGCCCTTCAGGCGTCTATACGGGGGGAAAAACACACGGCATGTTGATGCTGAACTGGGAAACGCCGACCAGTCATACGTGCAACATCGATTGCCCTGATCAAAGAGAATACATGAGATAAAAAAAACAAGAAGTTACCTTCAATTAGCAAACATATCACTCATTTGCGGGTGCTGTCTGCTGTGCTATAGGCCTGAGATGTTGACGTTATTATCATGATGCAAAGCTGAGTCTAACATGTGTCCAACATGTTGGCTGCCCCTGTCTATGTTGCCTTGGAATGAGAGTGATATTGTGTGCATGGGTGCAAAGTCTCTCATACTAATCGTCATGTCTCTTCTTTCTCTCTCCCTGCCCCCCCCTCCACCCCCTACTCCATCTCTCAGTCTATCAATCTCTCACCCTCTGTGTCTCTCTCTCTCTCTCTCTCTCTCTCTCTCTCTGTCTCTGTCTCTCTCTCCCTATCCATCTGCTAGCCCTTGACTGTGCCATTGTTTTCCCACCCTCGCTGGCCCATATTTATGGTGTGTAACAGGCAGTGTCCCAAAGGTAGAGCATGGACAAATGAGCTCCCAGTCTCCTCTCTCTCCTCTCTCCTCTCTCTCCTCTCTCCCCTCTCCGTCCCCACTCCTCGCTAAGTCCTGGTACGAGGTGGCGGGCCAGTGTGTGTCGATGCCTCATTGATTTTTGCTTTGTCCTGTGTTAACTACACACTAGGGGAATGATGCTATCCAGTGGCGGACAGTGTGGCTGCAGAATTGGTAGTGACCCACCCCAGACAATCAAGCTTTTTTTTTTCTTTCACTGTGCCATCCTAGGGTGTTTCTTCCTGTTCTTCTCTTCGGAGGCTGTTAGAGCTTTTTGTTGAGCTTTTTGTTTGTTTTGTTTAAGTCTGAGAAAAAGGAGGAGATGATAACGAAGCGAATATTGAGAGAGAAATGAGCATATTGACTTTTTTTTTACGCCATTGTTTCAGACTTGGTGAACACAATTCTGAGCTGATGACAGCAGCTGGGGAGTTTAGTTACAAAAGTTACAAACACACAGAACAGCGAACACACTCTACATGCATGGTAAAGTTACAGTGTGCATTAGCATTGATTTTAGCACGTTGGTATGACAAAAAAAAGAAAGCCCCTGCTCAGGAAGAAAAACAGACGGCAGGGAGAACTCTTGTGTGTGACACCTCCTTGACAACATGCTTTTGGATGACGTTGAGTCCAAAAGAGACAAAACTGCCATCTGTTCAGCTGTTTTGGTAAAGTTTCTTACACAGTGCCTATTCAAGACGAAGTCAATTGCAGTGTGAATGGCAGTGTGTCACTTTTTGTTTCAAAGTACAGTACATACAAATCCCTGTGAGACATCCCTTCCACATTCATTGAAACATATTGTGTCATTCTGAGTAGCATGGAACAAGGACAGCCACGAATGAATGACACTCCAATTAAAGGCCTGGGATTGTGTGCTGCCATGACGGTTACATTACATTCTTCTCGTGAAATGTTGTTCCT
The DNA here is from genome assembly GCF_963854185.1 of Sardina pilchardus. NCBI lineage: Eukaryota > Metazoa > Chordata > Actinopteri > Clupeiformes > Clupeidae > Sardina > Sardina pilchardus. The sequence goes on along the minus strand of NC_084995.1, from coordinate 38,378,176 downwards.
CAGCGATTCTCAGCGAATATTCCACAGCGCCGTGGCAATGCACCTTCATCATTACCTTAGCTCTCAACCATATAAAGCTATCAAATGGCTTCTGAGGCTGCCATGTTGGATAGATTACATTATTACATCTACGCCATTAAGCTAAGGATGATCATAGCACTCCAGCGAGACCATGGCAGCATGTGAATATCAATAATATGACAAAGTGTTCTTCTTCACAATGGCTAATTCAGGCAGTGCTGGAATGTCCTCAGACAGAACGGCGAAAAGAGAAAGGGCTGGTGATTAGTTCAGGCTCATTGGAGTCTGGGCCGAGAAACAAAATGAGTAATGCTTGAAACCTCCTCCTCACCGGCCCCCTGGCCCCCAACTTTAACACACACTCACACACACACACACGTACGCAAACACACACACTCTCTCACACACACACACACACACACACACTCATGCTCACAAATCTGCGTGCACACGCACACATGCAGGCAAACGCTCACACACACATAATCACACGCACAAACCCGTACAACAGACATACGCACACACAAATACACACACACACACACACACACACACACACACAGAGACACGCCCCAACCAGGAGGTGGTACCAGTGATTAGAGCGAGTGTGGCCCAACACGGGGGAGGTATAGCTCTGGACTGTAGCAGATTTATGATGACACAGGCCCATGCACCACTGGCCCCCTTCAAAGTGGCCCATTGTGAGCCGAGTCCAGACCCTTTGTTGATGGACATGGGCAATCATTCCCGGATGTGGCTGGCAATGACAAATCTGATGCTTTGTGAAATCACCCTTAAACAAACCCTCCCTCTGTGGGCGGACGGCATGTTCAATGGATGGGAGAGGATATTATGCAATTGATTAAACAATAGCACAGAAAACAAAACACGGTCTCATCCGTGGTTGGTACAAATTCTCTGACAGAGCTTCTAATGACTAATTAAATGTTTTTTTCAAATGAATGCAATTCTATGGAGCTCAAAAGCAATTTTGGAGTTATTGTCTTTGCTTCGTAGTAATCCTGAGGTGTTCCGTGAATAAGGAGCTCGGTTTGTGCCCTGTGTGGAATATGACCAATTAAGAGATTGAAGAAGAAAAAAAAGCCTGTCATCTGCGGTGAAATTAATAAGCATTCCCCTCTCTCTTACGCATTTCTCCCCTTTTCCTCTACCCTCTGCGATGACATTTAACACAGAAAGTGAAACATGGCGGCATGGCCGGGCAGCTCCATTTCATCAGACCCCCCTTGTTCCTTGTCTCTTTGCTGCCATTAAGAAGCGTAGCGCTGTATGCCGGTGCTGATCTTCTGAACTTTGGCTCCACTTAAACTCTAATGACAGTGCTCAGCACACAGGGTGTCAGAGAGCTCCTCTCACTCATGCCCATGCCCGTGTGTGTGTGTGTGTGTGTGTGTGTGTGTGTGTGTGTGTGTGTGTGTAGGTGTGTGTGTGTGTGTGTGTGTGTGTGTGTGTAAATCCAGCCATTAGCAGTGGCTGGAGAGAGATATGGGCAAGTGGTAATTATTAAAACTGCCGGTTGCTTCACCCCTATATACATTCAAGATGGGTGAAATGAAATTGGTAAAAACATTCAAACTGTTCAAACATTCATGCTCAAATATTTTGGCAACAGAACCTCATTTGGACATTATTTCAGTGTTATGCACTGGCCCTGAAGTCTGGCTGTAAGATCTGACTCACCCGCGTATTCGCAATAACATGGCCATTTATTTCAGAATTGACAGAACTGCCAGGGTGATAGTGTTCAACTCTCTCTCGCTACATTTCACATCAAATATCCATCTTGAAGGGAGGCTGATCATAAGGATCAGTCAGACCAAATTACCCATAGCCATTAAGTTCTCCTAATTGCAATTTTATTTCATCATATGGACTGGTTTACGTGCTTAAGATCCCTTAATGGCGCAATCTATTGTACCACTGACCATTTGACAGAACATACTGAGCATCTGGGTGCTGGTTAACCAGCATCTGTGAAGAAGATAATTACTCATGACAATTAATTAAGAGGGAAGCCCGAGCCCCTTTGGCCTTCTTTTACTCCTCTCCACTTCAAACGTCTCCGGGTCTGAGGAGAGGAATGCGGAGGAGCTATTGAACTGACTCCTCCAATCGAAAGGGCTTATGTTCAGTCCAAGAGTGATAAAAAAGTAATGACGTTATAATAATACTATTAATGATTTAAAGAGAGAGAGATATTTCAAAATCGAGTGCAGATGCTCGTCCACATTTCCTGGCTGCCTCTGCGGATCTGATATAATTGGGTCGGAGTTTCCAGTGCGTATCATTTCCAGCGTTGTCACTTTAAACAAAAACTGTGAATTTTGACGCGCACGCTGAACACGACTCATTTTCGATCTGTATATAGTCATATCTGCTCGTCCTCCACCCCTCTGTCTATCTGACGCAGTCGAGAGTCGTTCTGCTTTTGTCCCCTGGCTTCGCCGTCACGGGGGACACGCGCGCTATCTCGGGGTGACAGCACTGTTGTGAGAGCCATGATTGACAAGGGTCACATTCATTTCAGAACTAATCTCGCGCCTCTCTCGTGAAGAGCAGGTGATAATAGTCCAACCGGGTCCTTCACATTAGCTCCATCAATCACATGTAGTGTTTCGCACACACGAATGTCCCGATGCTATGGTAACACCGCGCCACAGCACAGTCCTGTGTGCTTAACTGATCATTAGATTCTCTGTTTACTTCGCGCTGTTCCTCACAGCGGAGATGCGCGTGTGACCTCGAATCGCCTTACCTGAGAATAACTCTCAACAAATGAAGTTTGTGCATATTTATATGCATTTCTTTTTAGTCAGTGGTGACTACCTGCAGGCTCCGTAGTTTCCACAGGGAATAGGCTGCTGAACAATCTCAATACCCTGGCCTGCGCGTAGAACAGCGTAGTGTCAGGGTGAGGAATATGATGCGATGTACTGAATAGCTCCAGGCTCTGGATTGCGCTCACGCCATCTGTTCTCCCAAACTGTCTCATGTGAAAGCCAAGCTTCTCACTTTGGTTCATGTATGAGACTCACAAATTGATCAGTGTGTAATACCTGGAATATATTACAGTTAATGGAATGTCTACAGAAACAATGGTAAACTAAGACCAATATATTTGTTTGTTTTTGTACATACAGTATAAATGTGTTTGTAAACACGGAAAGTGTTTCATTGAAGGATTCCATATGAGCGAGAGAGTGATGAATACATGGAGGGGATTGTGTTATTACCATGAATGAACAGGCGGAGACCAGCACGTCCAGTGCGTGTATCGTTTAATGAACCACTGGCTGTGTTACACATAAACATGTCCCCAGTACACCTCCTCCTTTTAGAAAGGAAGTACATCCTAAATAAAAGTAAATCTAATCTTCTGCTGTGACCTACCCAGGATCCCATGACTCTTTTATTTTACTCACTCCTGAAAGTCATTAATAACTAAATGAACAAACTGAAATAATCTAATATTAACATCTTGTTAACAACATACAAACTGTCTTGTCTTTTCCTTTTTTTTTTTTTCTTCGAACATGAGCTGCTCTAAACTAATGCAGCAGTGTAGATGAACATTCTACAGTCCTTCAAAACCTATCCACCCCTCTTCTATATGTCCAGTCTATCTGGGGGTCTTGACACTCTCCCTGAGCGGGTGGTTGTGTCATGTTGGGTGTCTGTCTGCTGTGGACACGGGTGTGTCTCAGGTGTCTCTGGGGGATGCCCCACTGCACGCAGATGAATGCGGTTTCGCCTGAACAAACCCCGGTCCGTCTGGACAAGGAACGATCTCGGAGAGTCTGCTTGCCTGACAACAGCACCAGGAATCTGTTCAGTTGTGATCCAGACTTTCTGTCCTTGTGACAGCTCTGGCAGCGGGCGTGCCAGGTGACGGCGGTTGAAACGTGTCTCCTGCTGAAGACGTCCTTGCCTGTCTGCCTTCTTAAACTCTTCCAGGTTCGGCCATCGTGGGGTGAGTGATGTCGCTGATTGTGGAACCGTTGTTCGGAGGTGCCTCCCCATCAACAGTTGGGCTGGAGAGTACCCATGTTCCAAGGGTGTTGCTCGGTAAGCAAGAAGTGCTTCGGTTTGATCAGTCCCTTTCTTCCAGAGGCTTTTCACTGTGCCTACAGCACGTTCAGCTTCCCCATTAGCCTGAGGATAGCGGGGACTGCTGGTAACATGCTGAAACTGGTAGGCGGCGGTAAAGTCTTTGAAGGCCTCTGACGAGTACTGGGGCCCATTGTCGGACACCAAGATGTCGGGGATGCCATGCCTAGAGAAGACTTCTTTCAGTCCGGCTATGACAACAGCTGAGGATGTGACTGTGAGACGGGCCACCTCGATGTATCGAGAAAAGTAGTCCACAATTAACAGGTAGGTGTTCCCTTTCCAGGTGAACAGGTCTGTTCCCACTCTCTGCCATGGACGATCTGGAGTGGGAGTAGACCGCATAGGCTCACAGTGGGGGGCCTGGTGGATTTGGCAAGGCTCACAGTTCATGACCAGGTGTCTGATTTGGCTTGACAGTCCTGGCCACCACACTGCCTGCTGGGCGCGTGCACGGCATTTAGTGATGCCCTGGTGACCTTGGTGGAGCTGCTGCAGGGTTTCTTTCTGAAGAGCTGAAGGTATCACTAACCTGTGGTCTTTCAGCAGCAGGTTGCCAACCAGGTGAAGATTTCCTCTCTCGGACCAGAAGGGTTTAGTCTCTGGCTCCAGCTCACTTTTTTCTGGCCAGCCCTGGAGACAGTACCGGGCCACGCGTCTACAAGCTTTGTCTGCACGCTGGGCTTCGCTGATCTGCTGTAGGCGTGGCTCTGATGCTGGCAGCGCAGCACGCACGGCGTCCACGAAGACCTGAACATCCTTCTCAAGCTGACGTTCTGTGGCTGTAGGTGTGTCGTTGATCGGTGCTCGTGAGAGTGTGTCGGCCGTAATAAGAGACTTCCCAGGGACGTGCAGGATCTCGTAGGTGAATCTTAGCAGTCTCAGGCGGAACCGTAGTATCCGCGGTGGAAGTTCATCAAGGCCTCTGGAACCAAGCAGCGGTAGTAAGGGTTTGTGGTCAGTTATAAGCGTGAACCGTAACCCCAGGAGATAAGAGTAGAGGCGCTCACAAGCCCATGTGGCGGCTAAGGCCTCTTTTTCTATTTGAGCATACCGTTTTTCTGTTTCGGTTAAGCTCCTAGAGATGTATGTTATGGGTCTCCAGTTCTCGTCTGCTTGTTTCTGTGTGAGAACAGCTCCGATGCCATAAGAAGATGCATCGGCTGCAACTCTCGTCTCTGCTGTTGGCGAGTACTGTGCCAAGACTTGTGGAGAGCTCAAAGCCAGCTTCAAGTTTTTGAAAGCCTCGATTTGACTTGTTCCCCAACACCACTCGTTTCTGTCGCTGAGAAGTTCTTTTAGTGGTGTGGTGATTGTTGCGAGTTGAGGAATGAATTTAGTCAAGTAGTTAGCCATCCCCAGCAGCCTGCGGACGTCAGCTACGTTCTGGGGCTCGGGCATTTCCATAATGGCTTTAACTTTTCCGGGGTCCGGCTCAATCCCCCTAGCTGTGACTTTGTGGCCAACGAAGATCATGGTGTCTCGGCCAAACTCGCACTTCTCATTGAGCGTCAGCCCTTCCTCTTGTAGTTTTTGTAGTACCTGATGTAAGCGTGTGTTGTGTTCTTCTTTGTGTTTTCCAAAAATCAGGATGTCGTCAGCATGGCAGAGCACGCCGTCCAGCGACTCCAACATCTGAGACATCCGGCGCTGGAAATGCTCGGGAGCTGACGAAATCCCGAAAGGAAGCCTGTTAAAGCAGTACCTGCCGTACGGAGTTATGAATGTCGTCAACAGTGCTGACTCCCTGGCCAGAGGTATCTGCCAGAATCCAGATCGTGCGTCAAGCTTTGAAAAGACCTTTGCTCCAGACAGTTGTGCCAGAGTCTGATCAACGGATGGTAGAATGTGTCGCTCTCGTTTCACCCATGTGTTGAGGTGGGTGAGATCAACACAGATCCGTATTTTCCCGTTTGCTTTTGGGACTACGACCATTCCCGCACACCAGTCTGTAGGCTGTGTGACTTTCGAGATGACTCCCATCGCTTCCATGCGGTCAAGCTCCTCACGGACTTCACCTCGTAGAGGGATTGGAACTCGTCGTGGCGTAGAGAGGGCGTATGGAGTGGCGTCCCTCTCCAGCTCGATTGTGTAGTTCTCCTTGAGACGTCCCAAGCCGCTGAACACTGTCGGATATGCAGCTTTAAAGTCCTCTTGAGCATCTCTCACTTCCTCTATTCTCTGTATCAGGTGCAAGGCTTCTATTGCAGGTAAGCCGAGTAAAGGTTTTGAAAGTCCTGTCACCACAAACACCTCCTGTGTTGCACTGTGACCTTTTGCTGACAGCTTGCTCTTAAAGCAGCCTAGGACCTCCAGAACGTTGTTTCCCGGACCATAGAGGACTTTGCGGGGTTTTGTGAGAGGTCCGTCGCGCTCTGCCTTGAAAACCTCTGTTGGAATGGCCGTCACTGCCGCGCCAGTGTCCAGTTTGAAGGTGACAGATTCTCCGTTAAAGGACAGTGGTTCTGTCCACTCTGTCAATGAGCGTGTGCTGACTGTCACTGACCCGAGGAACTCATACTCCTCCTCATTTTCTTGCCATCCCTGCTGAGTGACGGTGTGGACTGCTCTCGCGGACCGGCAAACCGCAGCATAGTGGCCCTTTTTTTCACATTTCCTGCAGCTTGCATCCCTTGCTGGACAGTCTTTCCATTGGTGGTGCTGTGTTCCGCCACACCACTTGCACTCTCTCTCTGCACAGGGGCTGTCTCGCTTGTACTGAGATGGCTTCTCTCCTTTGGAAAATGTTCCTTTGCCTCTCTGAGGTCTCGGCCCCTGCCCTTTGTACCTGATACTATCCATATTGTGTTCTGTGTTTTCGCCATGCAGCACCGACTGCTGCTTCTTCACAGACTCATTTTGTCGTGCGCATGTGATTGCTTTAGCTAGATCTAAATTTGGGTCTAGCTGTAAGCGTTGAGATAGCTTTCTGTCCAGGATCCCTACAACTATCCTGTCTCTTATTAGCTCATCGCGGAGTGCGCCAAACTGGCAGTTCTCTGCCAGGGTGTGTACTGATGTTATAAAGGATTCAACACTTTCTCCCTGCTCTTGGTGCCTCATGTTAAATTTAGCTCTTTCATAAATTACATTATATTTTCCTACACAATGGGCTTCAAAGGCCTTTTTCCCATTGTCATATTTCTTTTTGTCGTCTTCTGACAATGGCAAAACACTCAAAATATCATCAGCAGTATCCCCTAAAGTATACAGCAGGGAGTTCACTTGATACTCCTCAGGTTTATCAATGAGGCCTGATGCCAAACGAAAGCGTTCAAACCTCCTTATCCATTTAGGCCAGTTAGCTGAGTTTGAAAAATCAAAACTATCTGGTGGAGATATTTGTACTGCTGTGGTGGCCATTGTGTGTGTTACTTGTTCTGGTATGCTTACACTGTCCTCTTGCTGATTATCTTCTGGCGAGAGCGAATCATCCGATAAACTTTCACTTTCACTGTGTCGTCTTTCACGTCTATTTGGCATGCCCTGGACTGGAGCTAGATCGCTAATGAATGTCCATTCCGTTTACGGGTGCTTCCTAGTGATGGATTAGGCTACTTGATCTCTCCTCTACTCACGCTTCGTGCAGCTCCGAGAAAATCTTTCTCCTTCTTAATAACCGATGTCCACAGGATGCTATAGCCGGCCTGGCTTTGGCTACAGTAGTTGTAAACACGCTAGTCTGAATGACGTTCACGTTCGCGAAGGTAAATCCTTTTACTGATTATTTAATTTTATTTTTCTTCTTCCTCTGTTCTGTCGTAAGGCTCCGGAGTTAAAATCTTTTTCTTTAAGATTGCACAAACTCTTCTTAACTTCTGACACCATGTGTTATTACCATGAATGAACAGGCGGAGACCAGCACGTCCAGTGCGTGTATCGTTTAATGAACCACTGGCTGTGTTACACATAAACATGTCCCCAGTACAGGGATCTTAATATGAATTACTCCATATGGATTTGCTGAAGTGAGGATAATCACACTGTGATCTGTGGCATTTTCTGGCCAAAAGGTCAAAGGTGATGTCCTTTACAGTAGTTAAGCATCACTTCCCTTGGAAAAGGGTTGCCCCTCATTAGACCAGTTGTTATGAAAAAGCATGTTTGTACTCAACCAGAAAAGGAATTTGGGTTGTGATCCCACATGCTTGACCATGTGTTATGATTTGGAGCTCTTGCACACAACAGCATGTCTGGGAACTGGGAGCAGTGTTTAGGCAAAAACAGTCTTTTTCAGTGAGAAACATGCTCCCCCTCTGCCACCTCGGTAGCTTCAAAAGAAGCACTTCTAGTTCTTAATGCCATCTTGCTCAGTTTGTGCTTACCAGCTTTGGCACAGAGTTGCCTGATTGGTGGTTTCAGACCGTTTCAGTAACCAACACTTTGTTGATAGCCAGTTAGTCAGACAAAGATAATATGGTGATTACCCAAAACCCAAAATAACTCAAATATACTGTAGGCATCAATTCTTCTCATACAACTCTGATGTATATATAATTAAAAGACCTATAATTACTGCAACTCTAGCATCCTGCCTCAGAAGAAAATGGATATTTTATTGTCCAAATAAACATCCTTATAGATATAGCTATGCTATAGCTAGCTATTATGTCTGCTGAAATATATCTTGTGTAAATATCCAATCTGAATGAATTGCCAGACTTTCTGTATTTTGTGCCTGCAACTGTGCAAGCACACCTACAAGTCCTAATTTCTTAAACCTCTGCTACTAGAGACAAGCTGATTATATTTATATTGTATATCCACATCTGTTTATGGACACATTTACATGCCTAGTCAGGATCTGGTCCAGTGATCACCAGTGATTCTTATTTCCTTTTTGCTGACACGAGGCCAGTGACCCGACATCCACTGGGCGTCGGCCACCAGGGGTACCTGACTGCGGTCTCTCTTTTATTAGCTGTTTCTCTTGGCGAGTCTCCTTGCAGAAAATGCCTGGCTGCTCCGGCTGTGTGTTTGGTGATGACCGTAATGCTGTGAGCGCCTCCATCCCTGCCTGGATGTTTGGTATTGTCTGGGTCAGTCGGCTTCCACCGGCGAGAAAGCTGCAGAAATAAATAGCAATTCCCTTCCAGCTCACTGGAGCCTCACTTAAATTAAAAAGCTAATGTTTAATAGAAGCCGGTGGAAATTGTTGCTTCAACAGTATCATTGGACCACGAGCCTCTGAACTCAGTGGCAAGTGTGCTGTTGTCAGTGCTGCAGCTTGGCTTTGATTGATTTGTGGGCTGCAGAGACAAGGCCGCTACTCTGTCTTGTGGAGCCTGCAATTTCTATTGCCCTCTGTCTAGTTCTGATTTCAGCTTGCCCTTTTTGTTCTCTCTCTCTCTCACTTTATCTCTCTCTCACTCGCTCCATCACTCTCTTTCTCAGAACCACTTTCTGCTTTTTGCTCGCTTTTCATTGGCTCATACTTTTTTTTCCATGCGTGTATGTGTGTCAGAATGTTCTGGTGTTGTCAGCTGAAAAGTTTCACTGCAGAAGATGTTTAGGAGCCAAAGGGGCCTATTTACAAAAACACAAAACTTGAATTAAGCCTGACAAAGACTTTGACGTATTGTGCTAAATAAAAAAGTCATAAAATCTCTTTCTTACACTTTTGCACTTCTGTGGAAGTTTAGGCATATGAATAATACTTCTGAACATTCAGACATTCAGAATCTGTTTGGGGGGGGGGGGGATAAGTCAAACAAAACCACATGAAAGAGCTCTCTGTGGACATTCAACATAGTTGGCATAATATTAACAGCCTTCCAATGTGTCGAATTAATGCATTATGAGTAATCAGGGGATGTGTTAAGATCAGCATCTCTCCATTTCCAAAGGAATGAAGGAGAATAATGATGTACAGAGGGGGTGAAGGCTACATACAGTTGGAGCCATCTATCTCTCCAGTGACTCATGCTCATCTGTCACCCTGTATGCACCCATGCTTTTAGCATGCTAATGGATGGAATGGGTGTGGGATGTACAACACAGATAAACAAATGGGATTCATACTGTATGTTGAAACGTACAGAATGTGAAGGTCCTCCGCACATGAGGGTCATATGGAGGAAAGAGTTTGTACATAGGAATGAAACAGATGGAATCCATCGTTAGCTTTTAATCTAGATGAATAGAAGCTAATGAGAGGTTTTTGTCTTCTCGTTTTGAGAAGCCCTCCATCTCCTAAAAAAAAAATACAAGTTGGTTCCTGTTGCACAGGAGGAGAGAAGGGCCTTGTCACCATGGCTTACATGTTTTATGAGCTTGTCCTGGTTTTGAACATATTTCATGTCAAGAAACCACGCTGTCTGAGGCACATTTCTATTTGATGTGATCTGATCTCTCCAGTGTCGCTAGCTGTTGTCACAAGCCCTGACCCACAACAAAGACAGCGCGGCGGCGACAACTCTTAGGCAGCAGGAACATCACCGAATCAAAACAACAGTCCTCTTGGTCTTTTTCGCTCTAACTGCTGGGCGTTAAATTTGTATTGCGCCATACATTTTTCAGCTTGTTCAAAGACGGCGGGGTGCGCGCGCGGCTGATTTGTTCGAGTGAAGTTGAGTGCGGCGCCGAAGACTTTCTCTGCAATTGTGCAGCGGAGGGAAAGTGAGATAGTGATGGCGTGGACTAGATAGAAGTGACACCATGATTCTGAAACTGAGAAATCATTCCTGATTTAAGCCTCCACATTAGAACTCATTTTAGCCACATAATTGAATCCAGATTAGTGGCCGTCTTCAAGCACTGAAGATATGCCCATTCTGAGAGAGAGAGAGAGAGAGTGTGAGAGTGAGAGAGAGAGAGGGGAGAGAGAGAGAGAGAGAGATGCATGTGCAGTGGCTCTTGCTGAATGTGCTGGCTGTTACGGTAAGTGTGTTGCCAAGAGGTGTGCATAATCAATCAGCTCTGTTTCTGTGTGCCGTGGGTGTGCATATAGTATTGTGCTTTCTTTTTTTAATTCATATATGTTTTTTTGCTCATGCGTCCATCTGCATGTGTCTGTGTGTGGGTTTGGTTTGGTGTTGTGTGTGTGTGTGTGTGTGTGTGTGTGTGTGTGAGTGGGTGTTCTCTCCCCTGGTCAGTGCCCGCTGCACTGTCTCCGGTGTGGGCTGGGCTGAGATCAGTGGAGCGTCGCGGGGGAAATAAACAGTGGCTTCTCAGCAGGACGGGATTAATTAAACACGGGGCTTCAACTCCACCTCCACAGTCACTCGCGAGCTCGCCCACTCTCGCTCCGTCTCCCACACCGTAGATCCGTCTATTTTACAACCAGGTCTGCCATACATACACCTATCTATCTATCTATCTATCTATCTATCTCTCTATCTGTTTATCTATCTATCTATCTATCTATCTATCTATTTATCTATCGGTGCAATGTGTGTCCCTTATTCCAAAATCTGTTATTGTGCGACATTCAACTTCTCTTTCTTTCTTTCTTTCTTACTTAATTCCTACCTTCTTTCTTTCTGTCTGTTCTTTCTATTCTTCCTTAAGTGTGTAGTTGTATTGCTGTTTCTCCCCTTACACTGCTCAACTCAGCTCCACCATGACAGAGTCCTGCTGTTGCCATGATCACCGGCTGCTCAGCTCTAAAGCTCCGGGGAGGAGGGGAGCGGAAGAGAAGAGAGGAGAAGAGAAGAAAAGAGGAGAGGAGAGGAGGGCAGCACCTTGCTGCTCCAGACTGGCTAAATTTACTGCCCAAGTAATTAAGAACTGCTGAATGAGCTAGTCATGGTGATATGGACAGCATCCCTCAGCATGCAGCAAAATGAGATTGTGTGTTTTATAGTATTACCTCTTATATCCTTCTTAATAAAAAATGTATCTGATTAGCTTTTCCATGTCAGAGGTTTGTGGATTGAAATATAATAATCTGTGTAAAATGAGGCAATTATCTTCAACAAGATTTCTTTGTGATGTACCGTAGCAAAAAGATACTTTCATCAAAATTGCAAATTCCTTGGCAGAGAACCAGGTGGATTGCTTAAATTAACTTAAAGTAATGGAACAAAGTTTTTTTTGTTTGTTTTACTTTATTGCTGTTGTTCTTTGTGAATGAATTCACTCACTCCATATAGGCCGAATCAACAAGCAAAGCATGAAGCTTTGGCTGGTGACTGGAAAATAGTCGCCAACCCCCGAACAGAGAGTGAATGGGGAAGGAAGTGGCTTGCTGTTAGTTCCATCTCTGACTGTTATTGTACTTTTAAGGAAAGGGTCATGTCAATACTATATCAGCACTACACCGGAAAGTAGATCTACCGTAATTGTCTATGGAAACAGATCTCATACCAGTAATACAATGTGCTGAATAGGTGATATTGAAAGGACTTAATGATGAAGTATTCTTTCAACGTCAGGAACAAAGACTCTCACAAACCCATGCACACTGGAAATAAAAAAGTACTTTAAAGCAAAGACAGTAGTTGAAAAGCTTGTTGAATGTTGAAAGTCTTTTATACAGTAGCCATTACAGAGTTATTTTGGTTATACAGGGAAAAAAAGTAAGCCTACAATATAAAAATAGTGCTGTCAGTTCTTTATATGTTTTGTTTGTGTACCCACTGGGTTTTGTATTCAACATAATGTGATATGCTATGCTAGCTGCCCTTTGGCAGGCAGCAGGGGTTGGCATGACACCTTCCCTTTCCCCGACAGCCCTAAGGTTCCAGAATTCTCTCACAAAGACCAACACAGTGGGCAGTACACACTGGACCACAGGCCAGCACGCCATCATTAGAAAAGGCCAACAATACCAAATGTTCTCCAGAAGGGTTTGATTAAAGAATCTTCCACACAGGGTAATTACTGCAAGTGGAAATGGCAGTGTTGCTATTCTTTGAGTTCTGTGACTATCCTTTTAAATGCAGGACACAAATGGCATGGTCTTTCGCCTTTTCAATTATTCATTAAATCAAAGTATTTCTGGCCAGAAATTAGCACAGGGTTGAGCATTTTGCATTAACTCAGAGTTACAGTGATGATTGCCCATTATTGGACAGAATACAGAATACATCTAAATCTAAACGCTTTTTGCTCCCATTTTTCACAATTTGAAATAAAAGATGTGACATTGCTTATAGTCAATTCTGTAGAAATAAACCTTTTGTCCACATACTGTACAAGAACTAATAGGTTGTGTTATATTTGTGTGCAGTATTCTTACAATAATAATTACAGATACAGGCAAGGTGACATTTCGTCTTCTTTGACAAGGAACACTTGAGCTATCACAAGCTCCACACACAATATTTCTCTATTACTGTAGCAAGGAAGCAGGGGCAAACCTGCATTATGAGACCAGTTAATTCATAATCTGAGAAGTTTAAACCTTGAAGTTAATACATATATTGGCACGCTTTACAAGAAGAAGGAAAACATTGGTTTTAAAAGGTTAAATCCATTGAAAGAGTCACAAGTCAAGGGAGAGAGGCTGCTGTGTGGTTTGTCTGACTTAAATGACTCAAGAAGCATTTCGTTTAAAGGTATTGCTCGATAATGCTATGGATCGACTTCAACCAAACCTTTCACTAATTAATGTCAGTCTGACCCTGTCCACTAAGAGCCTTTGATCACACCTTACCACTTGCTTTATTGCACTTGCAACACGCAAAGGCCTTGTATTACCACCATTGCCATGGCACTCTGTTCTTAAGGTGCGGCCTAGGTATTGCTGTAAGGCATATGGTTTTTGAAACAAAAGAAGATCCAAACAGCAAATGGGTCTATAAAACTCTCTGAGCTTAATGATGAATTGGCATGACAACAGCAGCAGGTGTTTTCTCAGCAATTTGTTTTGGAACTAAATACCCAATTACCCAATTTGTTGAATCAATATTTCTGCTTGAAAGATCCTCATTAAACTGAAAAGAGGAGCAAAATAATGTATAGAAACTGATTATAGTAGCCTAAATGTTGTATAGTCTACAGCTCTTTCAAGGCTTCAATCTTTTTCTTTGTTGTGTGATAGTTCAAGCCAACTGGCTGACAAGCTTCTTTCATTTCTAACCTAGAAAGACAAATCTGATGAAAAATAGCTGTGGAGTACATGGTGAGTATTACTCATTGAAACAGGAGATTGCTTATTTCAGTCTCCAATGAATCAGAGGGTAGGCTACATTGGAAACTCACAAGTTCCCTTTCCTGTTTTGATATTTTGAGGTATTTTGAGGAATCTGAATGGTTTGCTGGAGGGTCGCAAACATACACTAATTTAATGCATTTTGATCAAATCAAATGTTTCATCTTTCCTCTCTTCTACCGCTGTTGGCATCCTCCTTGGGACTCAGCCAATGACATCACCCATGTGTTTAACAATATATGAAGGGCAGTTATATACTGTATATAAAAAAAACATTCAAGCACCTTGATTGAACCTCTGAGTCCCACTAGCGTTGCGAGAAAGATGTTTCAGTTAAGAGAGAAGTTTCAGTTCAAAGGGTTGTGGAGGTCTGGCATGTCTATGGTTTTTCAATTGAGGTGAATTGAGGGGACTGGAGGAGGAGGTGAACTCTTCCATCGAGCTTGAAGTTGTTACCCCTGTGACTGATGAGTCATATTGGGCTATGTAGCAATCATCACCTTGTCTTCTCCTTGTCTTCTCAGAATAGCCAGCGCTTTTCTTAACCAATCCAACCCAATCAGCTATTTTGATTCTCTCCTTTCTCCCCTCAAAAGCTGTTTATTGACCTTAATGGTTTCACTGTTTTCTCTGGTTCTTGCTGCTGCTGGTGGTAATGCAATCAACTCACTCTCCAGTCAACTATAGAACACAATTGCAGCTATGATGTCAATCTTGAGTCCTTAGGGGTGGGGATATTGTGCGCTCGCTCTCTCCCACCCATCAGCTCTTCTTCTCTCCTCTCCATTCCCTCCCAGATCAAACAGAGCAACACGGCCAATGTAGCCGATACAATCAATACTGTTTAGAAACAGACCCATTTTTAGCTCTCTTTTTCAGTGCGCCTAATACCCTTGACACCTTAATTAATAATATCCTAATCTCTTCTGATGCCATATCTTGTGTTGAATGGACTTTTTTTAATGAATGTATTCTGTTTGGCATACATCTGTTTTGGCTATGCTTATTCCCCCAGTGCATATTCTTCTTTCTGTGTTTAGTTGCATCTGCTCTCTATAGACACCAGAGGGTAAATGCGATAGTTTCATGACGGCACTACAGGCTCTTCTCCCTCTTCTGAGTTTAGATCCTATATAGGGTGTTGAGCACTGACACCTCTCATAGGTCCTCTGTCTCTGATGATCATATGCATTAGTGATGTTACAGTTCATCACTGACAAGACTCCAAATCATGCTCAAGTATCGATGACCTCTCAGCACTATGACACATTGATCATCTGATGTTCGATCTACGGTTGTCAATCACTATGAAGTGTTGTCCTAATACGCAAAAATGGTATTTATTGCTGCTTGGTTGCTGGAATTATTGCCATAGTATAACTTGATTAATTAGTAGGATGGACTCTGGCGGCATAGTCAATCATGAGTTGGCGATCTCTAATAATCTGAAATGTTTCACACAAAATCTGGTTCAATCTGGTCTCATTGGAGTTAAGGCCACAGTTCCTCTATAGGCCCATACCATAGAGTTGGTGATAGTAAAGAATTGCCACCCTGTGTTAAAATGCTGAATAACAGTTTATATTACATTTTGCTGCTCCATTCCTTTGACAAATATGAAAAAGACTTTGCTGTGACAGCTTGAAACAAAATGGCTGTAGCAATGTAAAATCCATGGAATCGGTGAAAAAATTACTTTCTTTTAGCCTCAAACTTGTCAGCATGTGAAAGGGCTCAAATTCATTTCACAATGGTGTAAGTACCATAAATAGCAACAAATACAACACATTTTCATTCATTCCCTGAGACAGGTTTGTTGATATTCATTACTGGAGATGGCAGATATACTGTATACGTTAGACAGTGCAGCATTAACGACTCTGCCAGTCGGCGTCTGACACACATCGTGCCTTCTCATCCTGTGTGGAAAGTACTTCACTTTTATCTGATCACATTATTAGCGCATGTTACCACCCTCTAACCATGTAGTGCCCACAACTGAATGGTATTGTTTAATCACAGGAGCAGTGTAAGGGAATCATGGAACCATCAATGGTATAAATACAATGTTTAGTGATCAGGAAACAGATACAGGCCTCCTGCCAGTGTTATCGAAAGGAGAGATGATGCAGGGCAGTAATTCCACCACTCAAAAACAAAAAAATGCTGTGATTGTTTGTGTCGCCATAACAAACCTATTACAGTAACAGCAGACCCAGAGTAAGAGCCCAACTGGTTGTACTGCCTGCTAATATTACAAAACACAATTATGCATAGATAGAGGAAGGGGAGAGACCACCTCTGTTACACAGGCAGCGGCGTAGGAAATGGATCAGATGAAGTGACAGCAAGCTATACAAATGCAAATAAAAGTAAAGGTTAATTATAGCATGGCACAAGTGAGCCAAACTGATGCTCAGAATACAGATTTAATTGTGTCTCAAAGTGTATCCTATTCGCACATTTAATCACATTTTGGTTTACACCTGTCTTCAAAACCAACATGTGCTGTCAGCAACAATTTTCATACATAGAACAAAATGAAAAATCAGTCGGTCTTTGCGTGTCACCCTGTTTTTATGTGAAACTCTCACTTTATCCCACAGCCTTCCCGTAAATGCATATAAACGAGTGGGAAAACTGCAATTTGTCATTCCTCACTTAAGCAGCACGCAGAATATGTTTGGACGTACCATGCCATGTTTTTTAAGAACGCATTGCAAGGGAATTATGCTTCAAGTAAGCACAGATGTGCGCACTCTGTGTAGAAAATAACTTCCTTATCAGTCATGTATTTTGCCTGAAGGTGTAGGATGTTTTTTCCGCGTATTTTGCCATTTCTTAAGAGCTTTATTCATGTGCCACATGCAACAGTTAATATCAGGAATGTGGCTGGGCTGTGTAATATAAAAGGCAGAGAATGATGAAAAAGATACTAGCACTGAGACAAGCCAACAGGAACAAAATGAAGGGGGGAAGAAAAGATCTGGCAAAACATCTTGTTGCCAATCATCTTTGTGGGCGCTGTTGTTCTTGTGCTGAGGACACTCGGCCCTTCCACCCACCCCCTCGCCCCCACCCCTGCTTTGCAATATTAGCTCAGATAGCCATTTATTACACAGGGCCGGCGGCCGCATTCCTGACCAAGAACTACACTCCTCTGGAGTTGAGCTGATTTCCTGTCTGTGTTTATCTGCTGAAACAGCTCATCCCCTGCAAAAAAATGCTCACCCCCAGCAAAGCTTCCCCAGCTGAGTATGAAGCCCTCGCATCCCATAATAATAATAAAAAAATGTGGAGAACAAAAGTTCATCACACAATATTTTGGTTTCTATTGTTGGATGGTACAGTTTTACCTTACGGACACTTGTAATCTTGAAAGAATTGCACAGGTTTATCCAAAAGTCCTTCTGAACCGGAAGCCAAATTACTGTTATTGTACAATGGGAGACTAGCTGCAAATAGCTCCGCTCATGAATTCACAAGATGGTGAAAACGCTTGCTTGTCCATCTTGTGAAAGCCAGAACAAAGAGCTGTAAAAGCTGATGTTTGTGGTTTGGATTTCCCCTGGATCATATTTGTTTTTTTAGGAGGTTATGTTCCGGGAATGCAGTGGAACATGGAGGAAGGGAAGGCATATGGGCAAACAAGTCACGGCCACCAAAGCCATGTGATTAACCATATCCCCAGGGGTTTGAGGTCTATGACTTGGGACTTTGGGAGTTTCATAAACATTGCAACATCATTTTAGTTGCTTGCCTTGTATTACACCCAAGCAGTGTTGTTTGTTTTTTTTTACTTTGTTTTTCTTTAGTAGGAGTCCGACTCTCACTAGATATTGTGCTTGACGTTCACAATGATATGTGCATGACTGACTGCATTCCTCCTTAATCCGGGGCTTTACTGACAGTGATACATGATCCTATATTGACAGTAACCATAGAATAACGTACAGTATGCTGTGGGTATGGAGGAGGTGCCCTTAGATGTCATCAGGATGATCAGTGTATGTGTTAGGGTTTAGGGATTTGGGATCCATGTTAGAAGAACATTAGACATACGGTCCACGAGACTATAGGGAGCATCTCGGCTAAAACATTATGCATGATAACACAGTCGGTCAAAAGAAGATTTAGATGACATTTTAATTGCAGTGATAGCGGCATTATTATCGTGTCAGAGATGTGTGACTGTGAAAGGCCTTGCTAATTTTTGTGAGTTTCTCTCGTTCGTCTCCAAGGAGCTGAGCACTTAAAGCTGAGGGGCAGTGTTCCTTGTGGTGGTGATATAACTTTGCCAATGTGTCCTCTCATTTCTGCTGTGTGTGCGTGTGTGTGTGTGTGTGTGTGTGTGTGTGTGTGTGTGTGTTTGTGTGTGTGTGTGTGTGTGTGTGTGTGTGTGTGTGTGTGTGTGTGTGTGTGTGTGTGTGTGTGTGTGTGTGTGTGTGTGTGTGTATGTGCGCAAGTGTATGTGTTTGAGTGTGTGTGAGTGAACCTTGAGCATGTTTTGGGTGGCTTTTTCTCACAAGCTACTCCTCCTGGCTAGCTGGCCTTTACACTGATAAACCTCAGTGTTCCATCCTATCCCCCCTATTGTCAGCACTTCCATACGGCTCAAGGCCCTAAAACCCATACCACTTGCCACAGCTGGAGACATGACTTCGCACACTTCACAACATGGGGCGAGCCTTTGGCCATCCATGTTGGGTTGCATGCGGTTTTTCCTTTGCCGTTTGTTTGGGAGCCATCTTTTGAAGCATCCCTGCCTACACTCATTTGCCTACGTGATTAAAATCAGCGTGTGATGGGTGTGGTGCTTTTTCAAGACGTGCTATGTTAGCACCTGCGCTTACACTTCTTGTGCTGCTGCTGGAATCTCAGAGTGAGAACAATATCTTCACAACTGGGTGCCTTATTTATGAGGGGCATTCTTTCTCTCCGCTGGTATTGATAAAACTGAGAAAAACAGGCCTTGGCCAATTTGTGTTCCATATTATTTTGTCAAAACAAGAAAACAATACAAAATAAACAAAGACGAGGGAGTGGTGGCATTATCTGCTTGTTTTTGCTCATCCATGAATGATACATGATGTATGTGTGAAATGTGATTGCAGTTATCTAAGCACATCACATCAACATTGAATCTGTAGAGAAGCACTCTTGCTCTTGTTGTGAAAAGAATGCGGAAAAGAAAAAGGAGAACACTCTTTCACACCTGATGGCAAACCCCTTGGTGAAATGCATTTACCTTGGTTTGCAATGAGACTCACAGGTCAAAGTTGACTGAGCTTGATCTTTGGCGTGCACAGCGAGGTAGACAGCTCCGTCTGCCTTCCCCATGCAGATGCTTGAGTTGAAGTGAATGGAACCTGAAAGCTTCTTGTGAGTGGCCCGCAATGCCCTGATTTATAGGCTGTGGTGGAATGTCTGTAGACATAAAAAGCCTTCCATCAAACCTTCACTCCAACTAAAACTAATCCTGTGTAACGGCCCCCACCCAACAGTACCATATGACCAACTTTGTCCTTTGAACTTCATACCAACTACACTTTGATCCTTAAGGGAATTGGATATCCATGATTTGATATTTACATTTCTTTGAACTCACTCTTTTAACTCAATATGGACTCATATTTACACTGTTTGTAAGTAGGCCTCGCGTTTGCAAAAGTTTGTAGCCTAGACCTTGTGTCTTCTCTGGGACCAGAGATGGTGTATCTTAGCTCTTGAGCAACACATATTTTGTTTGGGTGGCAACCAAACATCGAAGCAGAAAATCAATTTAATGCTTTACACTGAATGATAAATCATCGGCTTGTTGTTAATGGTGTTGTTAAGAGACACTTTTTCATTATGGTTGACTTCACAGGCACATTGCCAATAATTTCATATAATCAACCAAATCACAAGAGCATCACTGTCTTGTCAGTATCTTGAATTTATAGTCCACATTACAGGCAATGCTTGGGTGCGCCCTGCTTGGTTCACATGGTGGCTTTGCTGGCAGTTGGAAACACTACATCCTAAGACATAACTTAGTGTGTGTGTGTGTGTGTGTGTGTGTGTGTGTGTGTGTGTGTGTGTGTGTGTGTGTGTGTGTGTGTGTGTGTGTGTGTGTGTGTGTGTGTGTGTGTGTGTGTGTGTGTGTGTGTGTGTGTGTGTGTGTGTGTGTGTGCGTGTCTGTGTGCGCGCGCGTGTGTGTGTGCGTGTGTGTGTGCGTGTGTGTGCGCGCGCATGTGTGTGTGTGTGTGCGAGTGTGTGTGTGTGTGCGTGCGCACACGCGTACTATCTGCCAGCCTTCATGGTAGGGGTAATTGAGCTCCACAGGAATTGTGCTCTGACCTTGCCATGTATGATTAAAACCAAAGCCCTGGCCAGCTCTCTGTGGCCCTTGTTTAGACTGAATAGACAATGGACAAGAGAGGCCCCTCCAGAGTGACCTGTCACTGCCAGGGAACGGCAGCTGCATGCAGCCATGCAGCCAGCCACTTATGATGTGTTGCTCTGCCGACAACCAGCAACACAGATTGATGGCGTGTGTGTGTGCTGATATGCATACACAGCATACGGAAAGGAAAAACAAAGTCAGTGCTCGGTGAGGGTAGCAGTACCTGACGGTCGAGAGAAAAATCTTCTCTGACACTGAGACGGTGTGTGCGTGTGTGTGTGTGTGTGTGTGTGTGTGTGTGTGGATTTAACCTCAGGGGGACAGGAGATTGGCGCCATGTTTGGATACTGAAAAAAAGGAGAATGTTCAAAATATTGATACTGCGTGGCACGTAAGGACATGACTAACTCCATCTGAAGACAGACTGACGGCCTGAACACATTCTAAATCTGCACCGCTGCAAAAGACAGACATTTCTTTCAGTACGATCATTATATGGCTAATCAAAGTGAATACAAAAGCTGGTCATGAATTTAATCAATGTGTTATTTAGGCTGGGAGTGTTAACATCATTTAGGGCAACAGCTGTTACGACTGTTGTCTTCTGTGCATTTGAAAGGGGACTCGGAGGACTCTCAACCAGCGCCCGACAGGCCAGTGCATGAATGGGGCTGACAGAGTGCCTCCGTTTGCTATCTGTCAGGTATTCCATTCAGCCTCCATGTCAATTAATTAAGTGAGTGGTCCACCTCAATGCTGCTTTTCATTCCCCCGACAGGGTTGACCTGAATACACGCCACAATAGTGACTACGAAACACATTAATGTTCCTCTCTGCTTAATTAAAGCACGAGGCCATCTGATTAAGACTGGATTATGAGCTTATGATGGACAGTCAGGTGTGGAAAATGTACTGAGGGAATATAACTTCACCGAGAGTGATTTATGAAGCCGGCCATAGAACAGACGTTAACGCTGAAGATTAAGTGAATGAAATATGCTTTAACTTCATTTTGGGTGGACTTCATTTTAGAGTACACTAATTGTAATTATAAAGTAATTATTAGTCGGCAAGCACTCTATTTTGCTTATGCATATTGCAATGCAGTACGTACAGTATAAAGCTTTGGTAAGTTCATGAGTACTTGCTGGGCATGTATTAGGGATGCACCCAAAAGCGTGAATAATGCGACATACAGTAAACAATTATCTACTTGAATATACGCATCACTTTTATTATTGAACAGCGCAATGGATACACTTCATTTTCTGACCAACATACCTCCACAAGCCCATAATCAGCACAAGTGTATTTAGTATTTACACTACATCCACAGCAATCGGGAAAATTATAACTCTGTCAGTCACAAACTAGCAAAGGCACTTGCATCTGCCTGGTGCTGACTGTAAGATAGGGCTCAAAGTGTTGCTGATCATTTCTGATATATGTGATGATATTGTTTAAAGTTTGAACATCTATGGGCTTTTTTTATATTTGCATGCTTAAAGTTTAACGTCTCATAGTTATGCCATTCATTATTACCTCAATAATTAACTTACTCAAATAATTAAAATACATTTTGTATATCCACATTTGTCTGTCAATAATTGAGCGAGTATTATAATTAATGTGCTCACTTTTGTATTCATATCATTATTTTTTCAGACTGTCATGACTTGGTAAAAGTGATTTGTTTTCTCTGGGAGTATGAGTCAGGGTGTGTGCGTTTGAGTGAGTGTGAGTGTGTGTGTGTGTGTGTGTGAGAGAGAGAGAGAGATTTCATTGAGGCTTGGTGGAATGGCAGCTAAGGCGATGATGTCTCCTCCAAATTCATGATATGCATACCAACTCCATCTCCCACTCAGGGGAGATGCGCATTACGCTAACATTAAATTGGAAGCTAGATTTCTCCATGGACTTTCCGGTGAGTGTGTGTGTCAGTAACTACTGGGCATTTACGGGTGAGGAGAAAGCAACACTCTTTTCCCCTTTTCTCTAGGCTCAACACCTAGCGGTGCGCAGGCAGACTCTTCAGCCATGTACCATTACATTTCTCCCTCTACAAGAGTGCACTTGAAGAGATTCAGTGATGGGTAGTTTCAAATCGTAAATGCTCGATATGGAGAAAATCTTAGAAGGCTGTTTTTGAGTAGTAGCCTAGTGAGGGCTTTTTCTGTCGCAATGTCTAATCGAGATTGTAATTGGATTGAAGTAAACACTGCCTTTCTGGGTGATATGAACGTTAAAGTTGTCAAGTGTTACTATAAATATGACACTGTATTATATGGTATGTAATATTTAGAGTAACTAGTTGGTTAATCCAGTCTCGTCGAGGCGTGGAAGGAAGACGGGTTATGGGTTGATACAGCAAGCCAGCACACTCCTAACTCTGCTCTCTCAAACTCTCATTCTCCCGGATTATTTTCCCCCAAACTACATTCCCCTGAACCAATCTTATAACAGCGCTCAGCGTTGTATTTTCCACCATACATCACACAAGGGTGCATAAACAAAAGTACAAACATGAACTACAGTATATAAAGTAGCAAAGCCGTAAAATATACAGCTACAGTATGAAGAATTTATTTCTGAAGTTACAACACCCAATATCTAACTGCAATATCTACCACTTGAGAAGTTGTTAACGGCCAAATGCACCTTGACTACAACCGAAAACAGCTCCAATATGGTTAACTATAGATATATAGTATGTCCCTGCAGTGTTTTTATGTTGTAACCCCTATATGGGTTTCATGCATAATGTAAACCCTTGATATAAAATAACACCATAAAGAAAACTGTAAGTCTTCACCGTGGTAACCTGTGGGCCCAGTGGACACAATTACACATAAATGAGAAAATAATTCCCCCGCTGTCCTGAAGTCCCCTCTCCTCTTCCTCTTAATGCTAGTCTTTAACCTCTGTTTTCCTCAGCCACAGTTATGGGACTGTGGGAACAACAGTACTGTCACAGCAATGCATTTGGACACCGCCCTCTCTCTCTTTCTCTCTCTCTCTCTCTGTCTCTCTCTCTCTCTCTATCTATCGCTCTCCTTCTCTCTCTTTTTATCTCGCTCTCGCTTTCTCTCTCTCTCTCTCCTTATAGCTGAGAATCAGAGAAGGGCAGGCCACCATGGACCCTCTAGCAGTGGCTGCTGTGAAATGCATGGCAAACCTATCAGGCCTCGCCGGTCTCCAGAGAGAGCCTTAAGTGAGTGGAGCATCGTCCGTCCATCTTTATTGGCTCCCCCCGTGTGTGCACTCCTCTGGCCCCTCCGCCAGGGCCACGGACGACTCAGATGACCCACGCTGGGTCTCCACACAGCAATCCTGACATTGACACTGTATGAGCAGTTTGGCGTATTTTAATAGACTTGGTTGGTCCCATTAGGGGTGGAGAGAAAAGTTCAATATCTGTTAAGTCAAGTCACCATTCCCGCTAGAGTGTTTGGTGAAGACATTTGGCAGACCCTGTTGATACCCGAGATTAAAATGATTCCAATTAATTCCTTGTGGTATGTCCTTTTCACAACTATATCATCACAACATCATAAAATTGTGGGTTTTCGAAATGTTATATGGCACAAAATAGGCATAGAAATGTTGATAGCCTCAAATTTTACAGCTGCGTGATTTCAAAGCAATTTTGTTGTGATCATGTGCAATATGTCGGTGATCAAAAAGTGCAAAAAGTCCATTGGAGGACACTTCGGATCGTGTCCAGCATACAGAATCGTCAGGTCACCCTTTCGCTATCAGGGACATCAGCATACTCGTCTCTCGTTGTTAAGTCTGTGCAATGAAATGATGTAACACGACATGAAATGAGGTGACAGTCCAAACATTACACTATTTATAGTCTATCCTTTCAGTCTGTACCAACACAATGAAACAAATATTTAATGAGTATAGTAAAATTATACCTTGAGTGAAGTGATGAAATTCGTAATGTTCAGCACAGCAGATGCTCACAAGGTGTCAGCCATGTTGAAAACACCTTTTTGCCTCTAATTAGAAATGATGATAATTCCCTCTGCATGTCTAGATACTGCATAAATAGCTTGGCCTTGTGTTGATGAATGGGCCTCTCTTATGACTGTATGTGTAGAGGTGTGTGTGTGTGTGTGTGCGTGTGTGTGTGTGCGTGTGTGTGTGTGCGTGTGTGTGTGTGTGTGTGTGTGTGTGTGTGTGTGTGTGTGTGTGTGTGTGTGTGTGTGTGTGTGTGTGGACGAGAGGTGTGTGTGGTGTGTGGTGACTGCTGAGGCTAAGAAAGTACCTGAGAGCTCCACACAGCTCCGTGGAGGAAAGGTCAGTTGCCACAGACAGCCGTCTGGCCGCGGCTGCCGGCGCTCCAGCTTGACACCAGCCTGGCCGTGTGGCAGCAGGTGATCACTTCACAGCTGCAATATTACACACTCACTCTTTTCAAACATGTTTAGCCTCGCACCCAAAAGGTGTTTACACTCTGTGGCATGCTATGACACTTGGAAAAGCAAAACAATGTCAGTATGCAATAAAATCAATGCTATATTGCCTTTGAGAAGATAGATAGATAGATAGATAGATAGATATATAGATAGATAGATAGATAGATAGATAGATAGTTTATTGATCCCCAAGGGGAAATTCAAGAAGGCAAGGTTAGTTACATTACATTAGATTACAATTTGATAACAATATATTTTGGCTTCTTTTTGATATGCGCAGGTCAGGCCTGCAGTACATTGACGATGATAGCCACCTGCGACATGGTAGTGTAATAAAGAGAGGTGATCCCTGACCTACTGTAGGCTTACCTTATTGGTCTATTCTGATCGGCAATGGTGGTGTCTCGTTGCTTTTTGTTTTTGCCCATACTCCTAAAGCTGGTTTGAGCTCAGTGCACTTGGAGTGGGGCTTCGCTGTCTGCTTTTCACAGCCCGCTAGCTTCGGCTGGGAAAGCGGCGAAGGAAATCATTTAAAACCTGTCATTGCTAAAGCAGAACAAGTGCTCCAACCTCGCCGAAGAAATGGAGCCATTTGAGTCGGACTCGCTTTCCCCTGCAAGTGGCAATTTTGAGCTGCGGGTGGGGACACTGTCCAGCCTCATATTGTCCGTGCCCATGGGAACTTTATTTCTACCACTGACACAGACACATCTCATAAAATGCAAGAAGACGTGCGGGGCACAAACATTACGACACCCGTTAACTGTCCCCCATGCATCTGATGCTTATTAAACAATATTATGAGTTTGCATAGTAGTATTCTGGGCTATGTCCTCAACGCTTAATAATCCATTGACAATATAGTTCCAACAAATATCCATATAATGTCATTTAAATCTACGCTCAGAGAGCGTAGCAACTGGGGATGGAAAGGAACACATGAAGCATGAAGAACTTCACCATCTAGGTTTTTGCATGTGTCTAAGTTAGATTCTCGGGGTCAAATACAATTTGTTCTTTCTTTTCTCTCTCTCTCTCTCTCTCTCTCTCTCTCTCTCTCTCGCTCTCTCTCTCTCTCTCTCACACACACACACAGCAAGCATGGGCCAATTTAGTACACTCTCTGGAGGGATTACAAAATGAACAACAGGATTTTGAGTAATACTGCATTTCCCATAAGGTTATTTACTATTTGTTGAATGATGTTGGCGGCATGGTATGTTTCTTTTTTTTTTTCTATTACATCCCACATGGGCTTGGGAGTGCTTAATATTCCCAGTGTAATGTGACTGCTTCACATGATTGCATTGTCAGAACATAGAGTAGGAGGTACAGATAATACAACACTACAGTCAACAGATCAAAAGCACTTCACAGAGCAACTGACACAAAGGATATCTCCTCACCCCCACCCCCTGTATTTCAACCATGTTGCTGTTGTTATCTTAAAATCCATCTCTTCTTGATATAGGGAGTAGAATAACTGTTCAGTTAACATTTGCTGAAAGAGAATGGTGTTGAATGGAAACAGTACCGCTATACTCAATTAAATGTATCAAATGATGTATCAATCAAACCCCTAAAACGGAATGGGAAGTTTTGCAATTTGGAGCATTGCTGGAAGAATTGCAAGGCGTCTTTTCATCATGTCTGTGCCTCTAGTATCACCAATAAATAAAATGGGTATGTTTACGCTCGTAACATTTGAACCACCCATTTTCAAAATTGAAGCACCATTGGATTTTTTGGATCAACCTGACTTCAATACACAATTTCCACACTCAAAACACACTCAATAGCATTCTGCTCACAGTTGCGAAATCCCAATAGACTCATGCCATGCAATTTTCAGAAGATTTAACCAAAAACACTAGAAAGTTACAAACCACACATTTTGTAGCCTGGAAGTCAAGGTGGCACCAAGCATGCATTTGAAAAAATCAATCCATGCAATTGGATAACACTACGACCAATGTTTACTGACTGATTCCAGACTTCAACACAATTGGATAACACTATGACCAATGCTTACTGACTGATTCCAGACTTCAACACAATTGGATAACACTATGACTAATGCTTACTGACTGATTCTGGACTTCAACGTTGCAGTGCTGTCGCCATCTGTTTAGCTTGCCTCTGGCCAGCCTATCAGATACACCAATGTGTATCGTTTTACTTACTTAGCCAATTAAGTGCCAGGTTACTGATTGACGTAAGGTACAGAACGAGAGCTTGTGCCCACACTAAGCTTGTGCATGAGCTGAGAGTGGAACAGCCACCAATCAGCATGAGGAGAAATGGCACCGGACATGATGTATTTCTGGAAAATGGCGACGAGGAAGTGCCTTGCTAATCGGCGAAACTAATCAGTCAAATCCTGACCCCCTGACTCGCTGAACAAATTCAAATTGTGCTCTCGTGGGAACTCTGGATTACCAGGGTACACATTTTGTCCAATCTTCACAAAGTATGGATAATCTTCGAACCAAGTTAATTGTGTGAAAAATTATTATTATTATAAAAGAACTTGCTAATGCTTGTTTTAAGCCTACTCATATGCCATAACACAGTAAAAGTTTGAGTTGGTGCAGAAGTCACTGGATTTTAAATTGCTTAAGATGTATAAATGGGTAACACAATTTCACTGTATTTGCTACAAGTGCTTTTCAGACCAAGAGTGACAGACCACGCTTTCAAGTATGAAAGTTGTCACATAGATGTTTAATTTTTTTTGTCTGTTGGAGCCAATCAACATAAAACAAAACAAAACAGACAATTGAAATGTAACTCATATCTCAACCTATTGGTCATAAACATGTCCTTACTATAGTGACATTCAAATTCAAATGTGAAAAAAGAGATTTTTTGCTTTTTTTGTGTTGTTTTTCTGCCAGTAAATGGCAAATGTGCTTTACATTTGAAATACTTAAAATCAAATTAATTAAATTCAAGACATCAAGATTCCATGGTAGCATTGCTCTTCTGGGCTGCTTGCCCCCCTAGTTGCTGCTTGCAACTACTCGTATATAGTCAGCATTGCAAGCTGGATGTTTGTGATATGCGCTACTGGACTACCTCTACAGGGGGCAGCACAGTCCAGACCAGCAGATACAAATAAGGCCATCATTAATATAATCTGAAGTCATTTGCCAAACAGAAAATCAGCCATTGCCTAGCCATTTCACTTTGCATTTCCGTCTTCGAAATGTGATTCAAAATGCTTTCCAGTATTTTGCTGAGTTATGGCAAGACAGATAGATAGATAGAGAGCAAGACAGAGAAAGAGAGAGAGATTGATGGCCATCATTAATGTAGTCTGAAGTCATCCACCAAACAGAAAATCATCAGCCAACCCCCCTTCCTGTCTTACCCAGAGATAGGACCAGATATGTTTCCAAATCCCAGTATCTTAACATATCAGTCTTCCAAATGCCTTCCAGTATTTCACTGAGAGAGGGAGAGGGAGAGAGAGAAAGAAAGGGAGAGAGAGAGAGAGAGAGAGAGAGAGAGAGAGAGAGAGAGAGAGAGAGACAGGGAGACATTGATGGCCAGATCAGGCTTGGCAAGGCTGCATGGCAAATCCACTGTGTCTTATCCAAACAGAATGAGACCCCTGTGGAGACCATTTCTCTCTCCTGGTCAAGCCATTCCTCTCTGCCTTCAGATACTCCCATAGGCTTTGATTCCTTCCCTGAAGAAATTGTATTGTCTTTAGATTGTTTCTTTGTGACAGTTTCCCCCTTTGCTTTTGTGCTTCAAAGACTCTCTTCAAGTGACTGATGATATTATCATGTGCTTTATTTTCTCTCAGGAATATGAAAATGTCCACATTTTTCCATTAACATGACAAGCCCCTCTTGATAACTGACAGAAGAGCCTGCCTGTGAATTTCTAAGATGTTTGCAAACTGACAAAAGGTGGATGGAGATTCTCACTGGAGAAAGTGCACCACATAGGCAAAAGGCATATGAAAGCAAGCATAAACAAACATGATGGAAAGATAAGTAATGTAATGTCCACTTGGGGAGGGAAACACACAACAAAACATTGTCCTTGGGGAACATACCGTTTCCTTCCTTTGATTCACAGATTTTCTCCATAGTAAACTGATTGCTCTCTATACTACAAAACACTCTCGTGTGTATCATAAACCACTTTACTTCCCCTCACGGTCGACGGCGATACGCCATCAGACATCTCATGAATCTCCTCTATTAGCTGCAACATGAAGTCTTTACATCAGACATGATCTGTAAAACACAGGAAATGACGGCTGTAAAAGCGCTCGAGTCTGGGGTCGGGTTTGCACCCCCCTCCTGATGGAGTGGGCCCGTGGCCTCCAGGCGCCGCCGCGCGGACCAGGCTGTGAGTCAGCCTGCTCGCTCCGTCCGTCCTCTCTTGCCGGGGAATTTCCCGTGAAGAAAATGGGATTGCGCCCGAATATGGGGAATTGATCCACGGGAGGTGTCCGGCAGTTTGTCAACCCGCTCCTTGTGGCCGGCGCACAGAGCAATACAATCAGCGGGGGGAGATTGACTCCTGAGGCAGCTGAAGCGGTGTCAGTGATCTGCCTGCAGAGACACTGCGCTCTCCACACTTCCTGCTCCTGGCTGGGAGATTGACGGAAGGAGTTGGAGGGGGGAGGGGGGAGAAGGAGGGGGGGGACATGCCACTGGGATATGCAATAAATCTAGACATAAGTCAAGCTTAAATGTTTCGACAAACACAGGAAATATTAAAAACTTTTCTGTCGGAACTTCAACTTTTCCCTCAAGTCGCAGACTTCACATTCAAGATCGGGGGAAAATTGTGGAACTCTTTTTCGTTGCAACTTTGGCTCGGCGGAAGAGTTGCTAAATCTGTCTGGGCTGGTGATGGGGAGCGGAGAAGGCATCTCTTGACCCGAGGCCAGTCCTCCAGGAGTTGCAGACTGTCACAGACTTTGGTAACGGCGTGGATGTTTTACAGGGACGGAGCTGGAGCAGCACGTGGAGTGCAATCAAAGGCCTTGCGGTCGTGCAGTGAATAAGATCAGTGGGGTTGAGAGGGGCAGAGCCGTGGCAAGCTTTAAAAGTCAGAGAGGCAATCTCCTGACACAGTAGTAACCCATGCAAATTGAAAAGTTTTGGAGTGATTTGCTCTCATGGATAAGTGCTGTTGCAAACCAAATCAGCACAGCTCTTTTCAGAAACTAAATCAATGTGAATTAAATTATAAAAGTCCTGCTTGAAGGTAATGCTGCCGTCTAGTAGTTTGACATCAAGCAGAGATGGGAATGACAAGCTTGCTGGGGGAGAACTGAGACCTTTTACAATCTCATGTTATTATGTAGATGGCTGCTGTCATCTATGGAGCCTAGGAGGTGTCATTACAAGATTTTTTTTTAATCATTTTTTTTTTTGCTAATTTGTGTGCTCGTTTTACTAAATCCTTTTGACATGGCTCTGTACAGTACATATCCCCATGATCTCAAACCTGCCCCTGTCCGGCTCAGGTCTGCAATGCAAAATGCCCACTCCAACAAAACTCTACCTTTCTAATATGTCCCGACCCTTAGGTGTTTTTTATGTGCTACACAGGATACACAAGACATATTATGAACAGTAAACATCATGGCTAGTTACCTCTGATACAGAAGGGCAATGCACTAGTTGTAACTATAATTTACCACACCACTCTCGTGGCTGATTGGCCTGCCATCAGGGAAACACAAATGCATTGAAAGGCTAGTTTTCATCTCCCTGAGACTAGTATGTCAGATGAAAATAAGTGGAGAAACTAGGTGGGTGGGGTCAGGCTAGCAATTAGCTCCCCACATCGGATAGAGGTAGAGGGAGCAGAGATGCACACAAGGCATTTCAGTGCCAGGTAGGGATTTTGATTAAAAAAGAAGAGAGAAAAAAATGATGAATTAATGCATGAAATTGTGCTACAATACAAACCATATGTAAGCTATCTATCCAGATGTTCTACACTTCTTTGATTCTTTTGACCCTTTGACCCTTTGTAGAAATGTAGCAGATATAGCCAACAGGTTAAACAGGAAGTTGGAACTGCCCATCTGACTGACGCTGGAAACAGACAGAGTCTTTGAAGGAGCAGATGAGATGACAGACGCAACAGCTATCATTAATCTGCATAGATGGCTCCTCCACTTAGGCTGATAAGCAGAGCGCCTCTGACACAGCGAGGAACGCGAAGAAGAGGGGTGGAAATAACAGCGCAGTAATTTAGCAAGAATGGATAATTCACCCCGGTGCCGTTTTACCCAAAGAACACTCGTGAATGGAGAGGAGCTTCATGTAGATGTAGCGTTGCGCCATGCATGCTGGAGTGGAAGTGGAAGTCCTCGTGGAGCTTAAGTGCATCCACAAGTGCAATTCAAAAGTTAATTGACCTGTGCTTTCCATTTTGATGCTCTAAGCCCATATAATTTTTTGTATGAATTGAAAGCAGTTTCAGGAATAAAATATACAATAAAAAAAAAAAAGTCTCAGAAGTAGTGCCCAGGAAAGATTGCCAGTGTGCATATATGCAACTCAACTATTTTTTTTAGCATTTACTTTTCAGTTGGTATAGTTTTCTTCAGGGTGGTCCTGGTCCAACCCTCCGCTTACATAATGGCATCTGAGAACAAGGCAGCTTCAGCGTCTCACACAATGGCAACACTTGACCTGGCAAAAGCCTAATCACAAAGAATTACCCCAGAGCGTTTGACAAATGAAGAGAATAATCAGAATGGAAAAGGTTAAAATGATTTAATCAGCATGGAAATGATTTCCCAGTCATCTCATTCACAGAAAAGTCATTAGGGATGCTCAGTGTTTTAATGAATCCAGAGATTGAAATGTACAAAGCACAATGCTGCGTTATTGTGCTTTGAATCAGAGGCTAAGGCTCGCGCTGAACTCTTACCCATGACCGATATAACACTGCTAAATTATTCATCTGAAGTAATAGTCCCCCTGTTGAAATATTCATTATTCTATAATGAGGAATGTATTGACTTAAATAGCTACATGAAAAGAAGAGGCTTCTTCTGAGAAAATGAAAAAAAAAAAAAAAATGTGATGGAACACAAAGGATTTAACCACAGTCATCAATACCAATCTTTTTTTTTCTAAATCTATACATCCTGTTTGTGGTTTTGGAGAAAATGCATTGTCATGGATACATGATCAAAGGTCAGCTAAAAAAATGAAAAATGAAAGCAATTGAACATAAATGAGGAGAGTACCACATAAAATAATAAATACAGAATTTGAATTCACCTTTGACTTTTTTTAGTTTCCGATATATAATGATGCATTGTAGTTAATCTGGAGATACTGATATAGTCAGTGCTAGTAACTGTGTCACATCGTGCTGGTCTTCATGATGAAAGGGATGCTATGTTCTCATACCCTTAAGTTGCTATCATGCCGTAATGGGTGCTTCTCAGGAAGTGGAGAAGGTGATGCTATGGTGTCAAAGCTTATTAAAAGTCTACCATGCCTAGCACAGGTCCCTGAGCACACAAGCCGAGACTGATAATGATGGATTGTTCCTGGCTTGGAAACACTTGGTCTCAGAGCATCATCTCTGGGAGATCCGTCATTGGAAGAAGTGACAAGATGACCAGTAATGGACACAGGTGGAGTATAGAAGTGCATTATGGCAGTTCCTTAAGCATCAGTTCACAAGAGGTCGTCTGTCCATTGCGCATCCATTTTATTGAATTTATGGCAGGACTATCATTATTGGGTGGTATGTTTAATAGCTTGTGCCATGCCATCTTGTTGAAGTAAAAAAACACAAGCAAGAGCTGTAATGCTTAAATGTTTTGTTGTAAAAGGTGACATAATTATAGGCGTCTCTGATTTACTAATTCCCTGCTTTGCTTTTTGGTGTTTTGTTGAAAATTTGCTGGTGTTTAAATATGCCATTTTCATTGTTATAAAGAGCAGAGGCTTGTTGAAGAAGGACAGTTACAGTTACATGACTATCCAGCGAGCAATTGCACGGCCTATTAAACAGGGCCAGAGAAATGAAAAATAAAGCCCTGTCTGCTGGAACGCCGGAGTGGCACAATTAGTCATTATTTCAGATGCGACCCTTGATTGGCTGTGTGAGGCACTCTGATCTGTGCGCAGGTGACAACTGACTGACCCTCTCATTCCACAGGCACTCGACACCACAGCAACGGCCTGGTGGACCGAATGTCAGCGCGCTCTTGGCTTCGCCGTAAATCAAAGACACTCTTCGCTTAAGGCATATAGAGTGAGCATGGAGACATGTGAGACAGAGACAGTGGCCAAACAAATAAAGATAATGGATTGTCTTAAAGCCAGGGAAGTGATTCATATCCAGTGATTGGGGGTGAAATTACACAGAAAGAATTTCAAAGCTTGACGCACAGCGTGCTCTTTTTGATGTGCAGATACTGATGGGCAGTGCCACGGAGCTCTGCATGACTACAAGCCTTAATGGCAGTGAACAGCGCTGAAGGACACCATTATTTTGTTCTCTGTGTTGCACAAACATGATTTGTTGGAGGAGCCCTAGAGGGCCATTATCTGACAGACACATTTTTGCTTCTGGCTGATTAGCAGACACGTGTTTGCATAGGAACTAACAAGCAAAGACAAATGTCAAGAAATGTCAGTGCCGTGATTGTGATTTCAGCTCAGACAGCACAAGGAACAATGCTGCAATATTACCAAAACATGCTTAACCCTCATGTTGTCCTCAAATCTTACCGACGTTCGTTGTCCTTGGGGTCAATTTGACCCCAGCTAAAAAAACTCTCAAAAAATGATTAAGATATATTTTTTTTACCCAGTTTTTTTGTGGTAGGTACTTAACAAGAGTGTAATAACCACCATCAAAAGCCCTACAAAACAATCCCACCCCCCCACACCCCTTTATGAACCCTGGAACCCTGACTGGCAATATGGCCAATCCAGTGTCAACAGCCCAAAGGCTGACTTTTTGGACTTTTTCAGACCTGCCAAAATAACTTATATGTAATATGTACTTGTATATGCAATAATGATAATAACTACATGTTCTCATACTATTACAATAATAATATCCATAATTTGTCAAATATTCATTTACATCATGTTTCATAAAAATGGGGTCAAATTGACCCCAATACCACCAACGTAACTATTTTTTTTACAGGACATTGGAAACATATTTTTGTGCAAATTTCATGTTTACTCTGTTGTACCCTTCAAATGAGGAAAAGTCATGAAACTTGAAGCAAAACAAAAAAAGTGAACCATATATTTTATGATGTTAAACACTGCTTGGGGTCAAATTGACCCCAAGGACAACATAAGGGTTAAGCCTTTCACGCTTTGACTAAAATTGAATAGTAGAAATAGATTTCAGAAGGTATTTTTTTACAATAACATGGTAAATGGACATTGAGCTTGTTACATATTCTCAAATGTTTATATTGATCAAAGCTATATTTCTTTCAGCTGTACTGTATATTACTCCACAAATGATGTGTCCTTCATTGAATTCAGCATGTTTAACCCTTAATCATAATCATTGTGTTACCAACGAGTTCAACATTGTGCCGTGTTACCTAATCCTTATGGATCACTATATAGAGGCACATGAACATGAGCCAACATGAAGTGAGCAGCAAGTCTCTCCCATGGTCCCATGGGGAAGAGCACATATGCTTGGCTTGAGAGGCCTTGCTGTTAATGGCAATTCATTTGGGATGTTTGTATTACATAAAAAGTAAAACTCTTTCTGCCACACAGTCAGTCCATTTCCCGGTAATGGTGTGTGTATCGATTTTTGCTGTTCTGGCAACAGTTAAGAGGATGACTGAGTCAGTCTTGAACAGATCTAAATTTCAACAAATGGTAGCGTATACAGAGAACAGAAACAGCAATGTTACGGGTTTTTTTTCTTTTTTTAACAGGAACTCCTGACAGTTTCTGCATTTTATCTTGGAAGGCTTTATATGAGTTGTGAGGAGGCTTTTTGCCATATTACATATGCCTTTGAAGTTAATTCATATCTTTAATCTGACTACTAAATAAACCAATAGTCTGGCTTGTCGTTTCAGTAATGGTTATCCCAAAATCTTAAATCTCAAGTATTTCTCACATCCCAATACCATGCAGATGATTCATGTAATTGTAATATCTGATTATGTAACACAAATATATGTGCATGTCAAAAGATATCATCCCACCATGTGTCACCAGGTCTCTCCTCTGGGTTTCTAACAGTAAGCATCTCCCAGCAGATTGAGGTATGAAGCCAGCAAGCCCATCAGGGTTTGTGGAGACTCATGAAATTATTATGGCTTCTGCTGCCATTACCTATCTTAAGAACTCGCTGCCTACACACATTTATCAGCAACGCATCGAGAAAAGTTTCATGTGAGCTCGCCCCAGGAATACGTGCTGATTGTGTGTGGCTGAATTAGCAGAGGGATTTCAGCTGGTCCGTGTGTGTGTGTGTGTGTGTGTGTGTGTGTGTGTGTGTGTGTGTGTGTCTGTGTGTTCCTGCTATTTCCACTCTACTGTGTATTGGGAATAGCATGCCACCGCAACATGGTGTTCTTTTTCTGTTTCCCCTCTCCTCGGTCTTGTGATGGTTGGTATTGTGTCTGCAACACGAGCATAAAGTAAAATTGTGAATACTCATGGGGAATGTAAATGAGTTCATTCCTCCTGCCCTGCCTCTAACGAGATGTTACATGAAATATTAATATATGATGGATTTTCCCCCTAAATATACTGTGAAATTTGTTATGCATGCGTATGTCAAAAATAATAGGAGCTATCGCTTTATCCTTTCATACTTTCATTTGTGACGAAAAACTAAGTAGAAATCCTATAGATAGAATGCTATAGCTCTGATGTCATCTTATGTCTCAGGTCGTAGGATGTTATATTTGCCGTACTGGCATCTTGAATTTTTATCACTTGATGGATTATTCACTGTTTGCCCAAATATGCTCGTATTTTCTTGACCCGCCGCGTCTCATTGTGAAAGATGGCAGAAGGATGTAGGAGTCCACCCACACAACCTGGTGACTTCAGAGGAATCACTGCTGTCCATCAAGTCGTCATACCTGGGCATTTATGTTGGAATGCTTGTTGTGTGTCAGCATCTGGCAGATGAGCAAAAGTCCTGATTACTAAGTTGTTGTCTCCAGCACTGGTCTCCGATTGGAGACAATGGTAAGTAAGTAAGTTAGTAAGTAAGTTTGTATAGCGAATTTCACATGCACAGAATGCAATCCAAAGCGCTCCACACATAAGACATTCACAAACGACAAAAGATGTCAGATGGAGCGGCGTAATCGCCAGCGTACCCGAGACTTAATGGTAGACATAAAGCAAGACAGACATAAAGCAAACAATTAGCAAAAAAATAAGTAAATAAGAAGGGAAAAAAAGACAAGAAAAGAAAAGTCCAACTCAGTCCAATGGCAATGGTAGTGCATAGGCTAGCTGTGTCCTCAGGCCAACCCGGAGGATTTAACGTTATTAGTCCTTGTAGGCTGCAGTCTGGAGATGACTAGAATCAGTCTGAGATTGTGGGCGATCTTGCACATCAGCAACTTATGGAGAAAGAGGTGGAGAGAGAGAGAGAGAGAGAGAGTATATGGGATTCTAGCAAAGTTCACATTAAACAAGCATAACATGTGTCTCTTTTAACATTATACCATAGTAGGAAGTGTGAATGTTATGCAGCCTGAAGGAAATTTGAATAATGGTATTTAAATCACTGGCTCATAAGCATTGAATTGTTGTAGACTGTTTATTTGTGCGCTGGTGAGGGATGGAGATGAGGAGAGTGAGACAGACAAACAGAGGAAATGGAGTGAATAATATGTATTGAGTGGATTATGTGATAGTCTGAAACTATAAACATTCTTTTGCTTTCCACCGACAGTGGAATATACTGTGTATATATATATATATATATATATACTCTCCTATATATGTACTGTATATGTGTGTGTGCGTGTGTGTGTGTGTGTGTGTGTGTGTGTGTGTGTTTGTGTAATAGTGCATTCAATTCTTTTTGACAGCTTTATTATGCTTTAGTATTACAAGATCATCCATTTGCATACCTAAACCAGTGGAAAGGTCTCATATTGACAAAAGCCTTTGTAATCAACAAAAAACCCATTTATACGTACATACAGTGAACTAGAAAGTCTCTGTTTTCAGCTTCCATTTGGTCTCTGTTCTCCACTTCGCATCGGGGTCCAGCTCGCCCTGTCGATACTTACAGTATTTTCCTGATAATGAGCTGCATTCTATACATTATCCCATGTAAATGCATGATGTTTCTGCAGCCTGGGATATGATATGCCCTCTCTGATGCCCATACAACCTGAATGCCTTCTGTATGTTAATATCTCATATGTTTTAGATATAAAGGCAAGAACACAGATTCTTCTCATTTCTCTTCTCTTCTCTTCTACCTGTTGTCTTTAACTGACTAGGCTCTGCTCTGCCTTGCACTCTCTAGCTAGCCTCTTTCACTCCCTCTCTCTCTTTCTCTCTCTCTCTCCTTTCTTGGGGGTTTGTTTATTTCTCTATATTTGATATTCTCAAATATCAACTGAAATTGTAAGCGTTTTCAAACTGTTTGATTGTGGCTTTTACACTGTATGAGAAATTAAGGCTGCTTTGGTGTGTCATTACTAAAGGTTATATTTTCTATGAGCGAGACAGAGGGCAGAACCATGACTGAAGTCTATTATTTTCCTGACTTAAGTTGTCTCTCCATAACTGAAAGTCACCCATTATTCGCCTAGGGCAGGTGTGGGTCTGAAATAGCAGACTACTAATGCTAAATGGTTCTCAGAGATCCATTCATCACTCCAGCAAACACGTCCTTAGGCTAGCACAGACACAATGAGTTATATATAGTCCACTCGCTTGATGCAAATGACCATTGTGAGCTTTCAAAGGCGCTGTCAGGTGGGGGGTAAACCTATACCTTGATAGTTTTACATGCATTATTGGTCATAATTTGGTTTTGTCCCACTAGACATGAGAACCTCTGCTATTGGCAATTGAATAGCACCCATTGCAAACTCAGTATAGGCTACATACTCTTACATTTCATTGGGTGATTTTGTCATTGACTCAAAGGCTTATCTATTTTGAGGAAGCCATAAAAGTGTCAGGAGAACAGTCATGAATGATGCACTCTTTTCATTGTGTTCTGTCATATCTGTTAGTACTGTTTAACTCTCCTACACTTCAGTTTTTAAGTCATCTGTTATGCTCCCTCCTGTACATCTACAGTATGTTTTCTACGTGGATGTGTGCATTTGTGAACATTAAAATGTGCTCTTTCACCAGAAAGAGATACCCAGTATTTGTATGTCTGATGTATACCCAACTCTGACATACTTGGTAGGTAATGGAAATACTTTCTGACTTATTCTGTTGCAAAAGAGCAAGCTAGGGTGACTCCGCATATGATCAGAACAAACAAACAAACCACTTGGAGCTTAAAGCCACATGGTGCTTCTTTCATCACCCCGGAGAAAAGGAAAATATATTGCCATTTCATGACAGCCAAGGTATCAAGTTCTCTGTGTTTTCTGAAAAATAGATTGCCATTTCATGACAAGGTATCAAGCCCTCTGTGTGAAGCTGTAAATTCTTCTCATGGCTTCTCATCCCTCCTGGTTACTGGTACATGTGCATTTGTTTTTGAGCTATATAGAGCCATATCTACTGACCCAGTAATGTTTCACGATTCTCGCGAGACGTCACCAGTGTGACGACCAGATTGCTGTCTGTTGAGGTGGCGCATATACATGGCCACCTGCCCCTCATACTTTCCGTAATGACGTCTCTGTCTTCAGCTGATACGGAAGGAGAGTTTGCAATTAAAGGTATTTCACCTGATCGATTATGAGATGTTTTCTTTTGTAAAGGATAGTGACATTACCTTAATATGCCATTTATGGCCAGCTTTTATTATTATTATCATTATTTAAAAAAATAATAATGTACAGCACACTGCAAAACAGGAGAAGGTACTTAAGCCCACAGTGCAACAAATTTAAAAACCAGCACGACTGGCTGGGCACAAGAATCTACTCAGTTGGAACAGCACCCCAACAAACCCTCACGTCTTTATATCTGAGCTCAGGCAATGGCCACTTATTAGTGAAACTGCCAATTAGGCAGAGCTGAATGAAGCCAGTAACAAGGGAATAGGAAGGGAGCAAAATGCAGCTTCTTCATTAGCACTCACTGAACTTTACAGTACAGTCACATTTGCCAAATCTCAAGGGCAACTGTAGCACAGGGGCAAAGTCAGCGTCCTAAACAGTATATGGGCCCACTGCACACTGCAAGGATCCAGCTTTAGGGCATTTCTCAGTCCCACTCCCCTTCTCTCACACATGTAATCTTTTGTCCACTTTCTAGTACTGTTGATAAAGACAAGGAATGTCCCGATATATAGAGATCGCCAAACCTCAAGAGTTTTTAGTTTGCTGACGCCAGTCAGGCTTTAAGGCTGACTATGGCCTGATGCCGCTCACTCGCAGGGGTGTTTTCTGTGTGCTGCATGGTGTATGGAGCCTACTTCTCCTTGTCTGCTTTAGTACTGCCTTTGACATTAAATGCCCTTTCGCGCAAATGTCACATATCTGGGGTCTATTGAACACAATTGATCTCTCTCTCTCTCTCTCTCTCTTTCTCTCTCTCTCCCTCTAGCTGTCTTGTCTTTGAGATCAGCATTTCCTTTTCGATTACATAGCCAGCATGTTTTATCATTTCTTCATTCTATCATTTGAGCATATGTTACACGAAAATGAACATGATGTTATACAAGGAGGAAAGGTGAGGTCATAAACCAAAGGTGTGGTGAAAGGTGGCGTCCCTCAAAGAGTGCGGTCAAAAGAAAAGTATGCTTCCTGGCAGTCAAAGGAAAGATGCGGTCTCTAGAAATGTGAGATCAACAGAGAGATTGGACAGTGATGGCTTGTGATTGGTTCAATGAACACAAGGCCAAAGTTCATCCATTTGAAAGTTTGATTTATTACTGGTGTTTAACAGTCAGTCTGTTATTTAATGGGATCTACAGTATTTCAGAAAATTGCATGCTGGCATGGATTTTTCACATACTGTATTTCAATTAAGACCAAAAAATAGATATCAGTACAAGAAAGTACTATGAACTAATTTCACTGAAAAAAAATAAAAATTTCTTGACAGCCAGAGAGAGAGACCAGGCCTGTTATCTAGGATAGAAGGGACTAATTGGAACACGAAGTGAAAATGAATAACTTTAGATGAGTTCTTATCTTATACAATTGTATTCCTTATCTCCATCACCAGAACTTTCTGTCAGCTATTTCAAGGACACTTGACCCACAGTTCATCCATTAAACGCTCTGCAGCCCTTGCACTTTTTTTTAACTGTCCTCCTCAGTTACTGGTAAAGTACATGTGTTTTAAAGCTGTTAACACTCTTCCTTCATTCTTCTTCCTTGATTTGACATCAGTATCATCATCATCATCATCATCATCATCATCATCATCATCATCATCATCACATCATCATCAACAACAACAACAACAACAACAACAACTGTTTATTCAGGGAAAATTTTACTGAGCACTTAGCTCTTTTACAGTCCAACAATCAAAATATAGCTGCAAGCAGCAATGTGGGGGCCAAGCTTTGGAAATGTGGAAAGACAACCCCCCCCACCTCCCCCCGTGACCACCATAGAGGAGTATTTGTGTGCTTGTGTCTGGGTTTGAGAGAGAGAGAGAGATGAAAGCATTACTGAAAAATGAGCTGACTTCCTGTGATTATAGCGCCCCCCTAGCGGTCAAAAGACATGACATGGGAGAGTGGGCGTGTGCAAATGGAACCCCCCCCCCCACGACCACCATAGAGGAGGGTGTGTGTGCTTGTGTCTGGGTTTGAGAGAGAGAGAGATGAGAACATTACTGAAAAATGAGCTGACTTCCTGTGATTATAGCGCCCCCCTAGCGGTCAAAAGACATGACATGGGAGAGTGGGCGTGTGCAAATGGACCCCCCCCCCCCCCCCCTACGACCACCATAGAGGAGGGTTTGTGTGCTTGTGTCTGGGTTTGAGAGAGAGAGAGAGATGAAAGAATTATTGAAAAATTTGCTGACTTCCTGTGATTATAGCGCCCCCCCTAGTGGTCAAAAGACATGACATGTGTTGTGTGTTCTCAGGATGGTGTCTTGAGTCTATATACCAAGTTTGGTTTTGATACTTGAAACCGTTGCTGAGATATGAGCCTACTTCCTGTGATTATAGCGCCCCCTTAGTAGTCAAAAGACATGAAATGGGAGAGTGGGCGGGTGCAAATGCCCCCCCCCCCCCCCCCCCCCCACGACCACCATAGAGGAGGATGTGTTTGTTTGTGTTACATTAATGTTGAAATATGAGCCTACTTTCTTTGAATACAGCGCCACATAGTGGTCAAAATTTGCCAAACTTATTGAGACTCCTCTTCATTGGGTCCTGAGCCCATGTACTAAGTTTGGTCTTGATACGTGAAAGCCTTCCTGAGATATAGGTTCTCTTCCTGTGTGGCGGCTTCGCCGCCAATTTGGATTGGCTATTACAGTCGAGCACTTCCGTCAATTGTTCCACAAAGCAATGCAATAATAAATCATGGTCTGAAGATGGTGTGTGCCAATTTTGGTGAGTATCGAATGAAATATGTGACCTGTGAAACTTTTTGAAAGTTTTTGACCTTGTCCTGTTGGTGGTGCTAAAGCCTGAATGGTAAAGTCTTGTTAATAGGTGGGTGGGGTCATTACTTTTGCCTTAATCCACTGAACAAGTTTCAGCTTGATAGGTCAAAGCATTGTAGAGCTACTTGCATTATGTTGTTGAAAAATGTATAAAATTTGACCTGTTGGTGGCGCTGGAGTTTTGGGGTCTGGCGTCTGTAAATTGGGGAAAGTGGTCATTGGCCATAGAGGAATATGTGTGTTGAATTTCAAAACTTTTTACTGTATGGTTCTATGGCTTCCATAGAGATAGGTTTAATGTCTGTGTGGCGGCTTCGCCGCCGATTTTGATTGGCTGTTAAGGGCAAATAATTTTGTCAATTCTTCCAAAAAGCAATGCAATAAGAAGGCATGGTCTGAAGATGGTGTGTGCAAATTTTGGTGAGAATCGGATGAAATGTGTGACCTGTGAAACTTTTTGAAAGTTTTGACCTTGGTCTATTGGTGGCGCTACAGCGTTTGTGGAAAAGTCTTGTTAATTTGTGGGTGGGGCTATACCTCTTGCGTTAATACACTGAGCAAGTTTCAGCTTGATAGGTCTAAGCATTTGAGAGTTATTTGCATTAATGTTGTTGAGAAATTGATGAATTTTGACCTGTTGGTGGCGCTAGAGGTTTGAGGTCTGGAGTCTGTAAATTGGTGAAAGTTCTTAGATTTGTGAGTAGAATAAGTGTGCCAAATTTCAGAACTTTTTACTGTATGGATCTATGGGCTGCCATAGACTTCCACTGGAGAAGAATAATAATAGGAAAAGGTACAATCACTATGGGTTGCCTCGCAGCTTCGCTGCTTGGCCCCCAATAACAAACAAGAACAATAAAAGAGTCTCATACAAATGGCAAATAAATAAAAATAACAAGAAGAGGGTAAATGGGTATACACATTAAACATCATATAACTGCAATATCATCTATTATACCCTTACATTTATCTAATTATGCCATACTAGCAAGTCAGTTTTTTTTTAAAAAACTATAATTACTATCCAGTAATTTTATCTTAACGATTCCTGAAAGACCGGGCTCGACTAAACATGCTGGGTGTGTAGCCCCACAAGGACGACACATAACCATTGATTTTCATGTTAATCCATCGCCCACCCGCCGCACCAGACCCATCAAAATGGAGGGTGGGGCGGACACCATTTATTGTGAATATCTCGAGAACCGATACCAACACCAATGCCATACCAATTTTTTTGTATATTAGTCTCAAGGGGCCATCTCAACCCACCCCATAATCACTCATTTGGGGTATAGTGCATTGTTGGCCTGTAGGTGGTGGTGTTGAGCGAGGGGTTGCCAGTAGAGGAGGATGTTGATGATACACACACAAATAAAACATACAGTACACACACCCACACCCACACACATGCACAGACACACCCACTCGAATACACAAACACACACATAAACATACGTAAGCACACACAAACACACACACACACACACACACACACACACACACACACACACATATACATGCAGGTACACTACACACACGTACACACATAAAGACACAAAGAAATGCTCAAACATATACAGGCACGCTTGGGCATTCTATTTTCTAGAGAGAAGCAAGGCCTGATCATGTATAGTGCATCCAATTTAGTTTTCACTTTTTTTGTGAGCTCAAGCAAATGTAAATTAGTTTGAGATCTAGACGAATGCCCAGATATTTGTAATGAGAAATGTGTGTCCCGTTCAGGGAACAAATACATCAAGATCACACTTACTTGATGAGTAAGATTATACAGTATTCTGTCATTAATTCAGTTATTCAAAAATTAATAATAAAACAAATTATGCTGTATCTACAGTACAAATAAAACAAATGATTTCAGTGGATTTAAGCCCTCTTTCTATTCATGTCATCAGCCACTGCAAAGTAAAAGTTTTTGCATAAAGGGAAATGGCTCATTATGTACCACAGTGGAGAAGACAGCATCCTGTTTGTGTCTGTTCACGGCACGATGGAGTGGCTCTGATGGTCGAAACGTTGAGAATCCTAATGAGTGCTAATAAGAGAGAGAGAGAGAGAGTTGTTTCATAACATTATTTATTTTACATGTGTTGATGGCAGAGGCATGGAGCCAGTGGGAGACTAAGAGGGAGATTAGATATAACAGCCTCCCTCTGTGATGGCGAGATTGGCACATTAATTATCCCCACTCAATATCACTCCATAGACCTTCCATGAGAGCTTTGCAGACAGCGATCCACTGATTACAATCTCTCTGAAGTAAATCTCTACTACGACTTCCTAAATGTATTTTAATCAATTATTTGAATCACCACAGCTGGCCATACATGCATTATGCATTACTTTCCTTGTGAAATACTATGACTTTGGTCTTTTACAAAATACCTGGATTCATCTTAATTTATTCCCGGAAACATGCAAGACCACTTACTGTAATGTATTAAAATATTATGTTGTAATATATTGAATGAGAATCAATTCAGAGACAGATTATAATGATTTCCTTGACATTAAATGATTAATGATTAAATGAACAAAATGTACACATACTACTGTGTGCCCTAAGCCAAGGTTGTGATAGATATTGAAATTAAGTTGTTCTTCACAGTAGAGCTTTGTTTAACCAGAGGATCTCAGGATTATTCTTAATTGCTGAGCTATAACAAAGATGGTCTAATAAAAACAGCACCTGCTTCCTTGTTTCTCCATGT
This sequence comes from Sardina pilchardus, assembly GCF_963854185.1. Lineage (NCBI taxonomy): Eukaryota > Metazoa > Chordata > Actinopteri > Clupeiformes > Clupeidae > Sardina > Sardina pilchardus. The sequence goes on along the minus strand of NC_084995.1, from coordinate 38,333,633 downwards.
TATATTGGTTTCTTCTTCTTCTCCGTCTTCTTCTTCTTCTTCTTCCTCTTCTTCTTCTTCTTCTTTGTTGCCAAGCCCTTTAGTAAAATGTGCAAACTCGTATTTTTCTACAAGAAGAAAGACCTGCACAAATCCAATTCTCAAAACATGCGCTTGCTCTTTTAGCTCTTCATAAACATGCTTTATTCTGAGCAGTTTACTATTATAGGCAGTGGTAGTTGTGTACCGTGGTACTGTGCATCGGCAATCATTACGGCTATAATGGAAGATATGGTGGAATAAACAGTGTAATGGTATGCAGGAGGGAAGATCTATGATGTGACAAACTGTGTCTGTTTCCTTAAAATGGATGCACATTTTGCATATCAACCTGGGAAGCAACCCATTATTTAGGGGCAATTGACTTTTGGTTGTCAAATTGAAGAAGATTTATGATGTCTGGAGAATAAGAGAGCGAGAGAAAGAGAGTCTCTTGCATAGATTTAGACCTTAACAGATAGGATTGGAGGAGTGCTTCAGCCATAACAACAAATAGCTGCAAATATATGGCATCATGGTACTGGAGGGCGCGTGGATGGTGGATGAGACTCCAGACCACACGACTTCCTCCAGGAGCCAGAAGTCCTTCATTCATTAAGGGAATGTATAACGCAGGCTGGTGCAAGGATAATTAAGGCGCTGGCTCCTGCATCCCAATGGCTTAATGAGAAATTGAATATGTCCCCAAATTAAGGGCACTTTATTTCATATCTAGGAGTCTTGCATATTTCCATGCTTTCGAGGCTGAATGAGATGAATGTAGGTGCTTCTTCATTCCCAAGAGTTCCTGTAGTGCTGATTACAGGGAGCTGTTGCAGGCAGGAGCTATTGGTTGAAAGTTATCTCTCGTCATCCCAAGGTTTCACTGGCAGTTTGTTTTTGCTTTTTATGTCCTATTGCCAATATCAGTATAATCATCCTGTAATGATCCTGTTGGTGCTGTGTTTTTAGCATATGTAAAGCAAAGAACTACCTGACATGACCTCATTCTAACCTTTGATCTCCCTGTGCTGATTGCAGACATGAGTAGACAGCCAGCTTCTCTCTCAAAATAGTTCCAGTTCCAGTCACTAACCTGTTCCTAATCGTCAATAGGGCCTAAGATCTTTCTCATTCTCAACATTAAACATATTCACATTCTCTCTCTCTCTCTCTCTCTCTCTCTCTCTCTCTCTCTCTCTCTCTCTCTCTCTCTCTCTCTCTCTCTGCCAAAACACGTACACAAATACACAGACACACACACACACACACACACACACACACTCAAACACAAGCACACACACTTCCTGCCTCCTCCCGGTGACCTGTCTGTCACTCAGAAGGAAGGGAGCTCCAGTGAGGTGTTTCTGTCATGGCTGCCGTGACGGTTGCTGTCATGTTGCGTCTGGACAGCTGACAGAGGGCCGCTGGTTCGCCCCGACTCAGCGTATTTACTCTGTCCTCTTGTTTTGATGTGGTCCTCGCCGGGATCAGCAAAGCAGTCTTTTCCTCCGCACTCCACATCAAAATCCAGATCAAAAGCAGCCCATGGCTGCCAGCACGCTGAGATGAGGTTGCCCTGCTCGTGCTTTTGGCCTGTTGAAGTTCATATCAGGGATGATCACCGGAGGTCGTTTGCCGGAACAATATTTGTTATGTTCGAACAATGTATTTTTTTTTCCTGTCCGTTTTATTTTTGGTTTGGGATTTAGGGAAAAGGGCTCTGATCATAGTTCTCTGCTGGGACAGCATGTTATCACAACATGGCGTGTTTACATGGGTATCCTGTTGAGTTCAATGACAACCAGCTGACCAAAGAGAGCATGATTTAGGATATTCTTGCAATGAGGCTATTGCTGAATGTGATGTAGTGTTGATTTATGCTCTGGGACGAATGTTCTGTAGTCTATTGTATACTTTCTGAATAAATACGGCATACTGTTAATGATATTACTGAGTCTTTTCTTTGAACTCTTGCACAGCTCTCGATCAAAATTACTACCACGGATTACTACCACATCTGCAGGACACCTAACTGTAGGTGGCATCCCTACCACATTTTGATCCAGCTGCCTAAGGACCCATGGCCATTTCCTGATCTTCTCCCATCTCTGTCTCCCGCTAGCTTCCTGTCTCTCTTCGCTGTCCTGTCTGATTAAAGGTGAACTATGCAAGGTTTTTTTTACTAATCAGCTTTGGAGTCATTGGAATGGTTATTTGACTTATTTTGGGTTGAATGATGGCTGTCTCGCTTCCCCCTGGCGCCTCTGAGCGGAAGAACCTCGTATGCAAGTTTGCTCTAAAAAAAATTCTCTAGTCTAAATCATACCTCTACTTGCCTGTAACTTCAAATGCAATTTTCTGATTTTCTTTTTATTGGAAGAAGATGGTGGGAGTTCTCATTTTAAAGCCCATTGTGTACTTTGTCCATTGATAAAAAAAAAAAAAAAAAAAAAAAGTTTTGAATGCTGGGTCACTGTGACTGACTAATTTTGCCAGATGGGGCACATTGTATGTATGTCTGTATTCAAACTATCATAACAGGTCAGTAGGTGGTGACGTGTTTATAACGTCATGATAAAGTTACATCAAAGAAATGAAGAAACGAAGCCAGAGACGGTTGAGAAACTAAAGTATCTTGGGGAAAGCATGGCAAAGAAACTAAATTGAAATGTGATTCCTATGTATGGATGGAGACAAGATTGAATTGTTATTACTGTAAATGTAGCTACTGACTGGGAGTATTGTGATACTAACGCTCAGTACACCAAGTTAGCCCCAGACATTCAAACAGTGGTCTTTATGAGACTTTTCTAGACACTCAAAGACGCTTTACAGTTTTATTACAGACACAGATACAACAAACAGACAAGGTTACAACAGAGAAAAGAGAAAAAAAACACATACTGTACTGTAGGTGCCTAGACAAAGCTGAGGTAAAGAGAAGCGGGCAGTGAAAAGGAAGGAGAAAACTTGGAACGTTTCTTAACAGGAAAAAGCAAGTTTGAAGAGGTGAGTTTTGACTGCTTGACTGTTTGATGTGATCGGGGAGGGCGTTCCAGAGGGAGGGTGTAGCAGCTGAGACTGAGCCCTGTCGTCCCAGGTCTATAGCTTGGTCCTGATGGCCTTGAGTGTGGTTGCATCGACAGACCTGAGGTGGCGGGCGGGAGTGTGGCAGATCAGATGAGGACGGGAGGTAGCGAGGGCCAAGGTTACTAAGTGCTTTGTATGTGAGGAGAAGTATCTTGAAGTGGATCCTGTGTTTGACTGTGAGTTAGTCAAAGGCTGTGGAGGACAGTGGTGCTGTGGTCACAACGGTGGGTTGAGGTGAGAGGACAGGCAGCGGAGTTCTGGACATATTGTTGGTGATTTTGTCTGGTTGTACGTAAAGAACGCTGTTCCAGTAGTCCAGTCTGCAATATTACGATGTTTTTGAAAATCTTCATCTTAGACGGCGTTTTTGAAGCAGCAGTAAAGAGGATTTTCTCTCTGCGTCCCTTTATAGTTGAGAAGCGCAATGACAAACAAACTAAATATGCGTATTTTGCAACAAAGTATGAACATAACTCCAATATACTACAGAGGGAATGCACCAACAGTAGATATCTATAACATTCCTGTAACAAAACACTAAAACACTGTTTACATGTGGGTGAAAGTCCCAAACGTAGGCCTATACAAAAAATATCTGGGTACATACAGTATGTACAGCATTTAAGGGCAAAAGGCCCAGCAATATTTACAATCCTTGTGTAGATTGCCTGTTTTGCTGTGTGGTACAGATGTTCATCACAAAGTTGACATTTTATTAATACCGTGTCCAAGATTACATTTAAATAGCATTAATGTTCTGAGGCTTTATTATTATTCTGTTAGCAGAGCCAAATGAATCGCTATAATCACTGGACCCCTCTTTCTGTTAGCAGTTTTTCAAATAGTCAAAATTCTACAAAAACAGAATTCTGCAAAGACTGCTCAGGCCTACTTCATGGGAGGACATGGAGGCTCCGGATGTGTGAAGTGGTTTATAACTCGAAACATGAAAAACATGCTGTTATTCAGCCCACATGCACTCTGGATATTAAATAGAGAGGGAAAATGTGAATAAGTGTAAGTCAGAGAAGTAACAATGACCACACTAAGTGGGGTGCCTCTGGGGAGCTTTGAATGGGAGCTGTGATGAGAAGTTAATAATAATTAAAAAAAAAAAAACTCACGGACACTGTAAGGACGTTGTATGGCACTTACAACCTGGTTGTGAGTTCAAGGCAAACGTTATACAATCCTGTATCACCGTTTTCAATGTCTAACAAATAGAAGTATTGGCTGAAAAATAAATGAATGAGAACTATCTGGCTGTAAACGTTTGAGTCCACATATTCAAGTAGTATGTTATGATTTTGTTTGAATGGGTCAGGGCTCATGTCGCTGCTGTAACAGTAATGTTATCAGTATGCGGTCTCTGGTATGTAGAAAGGGTTTGTGGTGGTATACACCAAAGTGTCCTTTCTCTTCTAGGGAGTCAAAGTTGTGTTCAGGAAGGACCTTACATCTCTAGTGCCACAAAACGAGAAGTCTTTATCTCCGTTTCTATCTCTGTCTCTGTCTCTCTCTCTCGCCCTCTGTGTGTGTGTGTGTGTGTGTGTGTGTGTGTGTGTGTGTGTGTGGGTGGGTGTGCGCGTGCTTTGGGTGTTGGAACATACAACCACTGTTCGAAAAACATGGTAATTCACTACCAAGCTAACTTTATATCTGCTCTAAGATTTTACAAGGATTTAGCTAGCATTACATATCATTCTCCATCCAGCACCAAACTATGGCATCAGTCTGTGAGGCTGAATGATGAGACCACTTACCCCTTTTAGTCTTGGTCTCCTGATCTGTTTGAATGTTCTAGATTAAAATTTCAGACCTCTTCTTTTGTGTGAGGATGTCTCTATGGGATCTGCTGCCTTAGGGGGTAGAGTGAAAGCCTTAATGTTTTTGGTAAAGGGAGAAATGGAGCAAAGCCAAAACCAGGCACAAGGCTGCACAGCTCCGCTGAGACACTGGTGCTACTGAGACTTGACAGCATCTGCTTTTATTTCATTTTATTTTTTAAAAAAAAGATGCCGTCAATAATGCAAACTCAGAATCCCCAGCTAAAAAATCATTCTTAATTCACTTCAATATGCAGAGTGTGTCAGTATCAGTATGACTGAATAGCATTAAATATCTGAAAGCAAAGAAGAAAAAGTAACAATCAGCACACAAAAGTTCCCTGAGTTAAGGCGAACTCAGTGATTGTCACCCACAAACTGGCTTGACTGACTCATAGCTCCAGTCACTGTCACTGGACTCCTGAAGCCATGAAACTCAAAATGGTTAGATATTCATGTGACGTTTGAATACCTTTGTTGGACTCGTAATGAAAGCACATCGGGTACAGATGATTGATATGGGATGGGGGAAGGGAGTCATTTAACCTATTCAACATTTTTCTAAGAGTGGGTGGTCCCCCTCCCATCTCTGACCTCCTAGAACCCTCTGTCATAGAGGAGGGCAACCAACCAAATAGCTCTGTATTGCTTTTTTGTTAAACCTACTTTGAATGCTTGCATGGCCACAAAATCAGCATGTCATATTACACAGTGGTAAACACTTTTCTGTTAATATTTGTCGTACACTATGTCTGCTGGGTATCTCAAAGTAAACCGAAAACATTTTCCCATTTTTCAGGATATATCAGTTCTTTGTTTTCACTGTTCTCATTTTTAACAGTATCCTTAGCTTTCAACCCTTTTGTGTCAAGGAGAGTGGTATCCTAAGACTTTACTCCTTTTTACCAAATTTAATGAATTCATTTTTGTCTTTGTTCAGCTGAAGAAAAAAAAACATCCAGTTGTTCATTTGTTCAGTACAAAGAGATTCTAGGAGACCATGGTCTTTTGGCGAAAGAGCTAAGTGAATTTGTGTGTCATCTGCATAGTGATGATATGAGATCAAATTATTTTTGATGATTTGTCCAAGTGGAAGCATATAGAGGTTGAATAATTAGTGGCCCCAACATCGACCCCTGGGGAACACCAAAGGTCAAGGACGTTGGTGTTGAGGTACAGTACAGCCGATGGCAACAAAGAAGCTCCTTTCTTGTAGATATGATTTGAGCCATTGATAACTATGCCCTCAAATCCAACCCAGTGTTCTAGTCTGTGTAGTAAAATGTTGTGATCAACAGTGTCAAATACTGCAAAGGTCCAGCAACACTAGGGCTGATGTTTTACCTGAATCTGTATTGAGAGGTACGTCATTGAAAACCTGAGCTATTTCAGTGCTATGATTTGCCTGAAAACCTGACTGAAAGTAATCAAAATTATTTGATGTTAGAAAGGTGGTTAGTTGATTATGGACTATACTTTTTCAATAATGTTGCCAATAAAAGGTTGGATACAGGCCTGTAATTGTTTAGCATGGAGGCATCTAGGATATTCTTCTTGAGAAGTGTCTTTACAACAGCTGTTTTCAGTGACTTAGGAAAAGTTTTATTTTATTTTTACTAATTTAAGAGAGACTATGTTCATGTGCCCAAAATAAAACATATCTCTCTCCTTCACTTCTTCTCCTTCCCTGGTCCATGCTTAATGCCGATGGCATAGGATAGTAGACCAGTAGAGATTATGGAGTCTCTCTAGTGTAAAATTCATGATAATGACATCAAAGTTGCTTTGTGAGAGCTGTGCAGACGTGATTGGTCTAAAGTGAAGCGCAAACATTTGAAGAATGAGCTATGCTGAAGTTTTTCATTATTAAGTGGCGCACCACTAAAATATTCATAGGTGTGGAATATGATGACACAGACGTTCAATGATATTCCACACCATGAAACAATTCCGGAATATATTGTACACGTTTTCATCTGTGTTTCTATTGTCCTGTCCCAACTTGCTGTCATATCTTCCAAAAGTAGTCCCCCATATCAGTTATATTTTATAGGTCCAATGACTAATTCGCTACATTCAGGTGAATTACATTTCAAATGTTACTAAAGATATGTTAGATAAAGATACTAAAGATAAGTCAATACTTATCATAAAGTGTTCAGTGCTCCTCAGAGCACTCTGGACACAATGTGCGATGGAATTACACCAGTATCTCAAAGGCAATCCTATCTCTCGGTTCATTTGAGGTTCTGGAATCCTACTGTGTATATTTTTGAGAGAAGCGCCCACGTTAGACATCACACCTCCTCTGCCCAGTTGCCCTCCCGCCACCACAGAGGGGGATGGGGCGGTGGGACACTCTGTGGATGTCCAAAATTAACCAGCGCTAATTGAGACACCCTCGTCTCCAGTGCTACCATCAGGCCACGCATCACACGGTGCCCAGTAATAGGAGCTGGGTCCTTGGGGAGGAGTCTTAAACTCGTCAGTCAGGATGATTTGCTCCTGCTCTGTTTGAGCCTCCTCCCTCCCCTTACCCCAGCTGCGGGGAGCCCGGGAGCATCACTTTCATGAATATTTCAGAAGGTTTTTCAGCCGTTAGAGCCCTTACGAAACTACCAAAATGGATGCCGCGAGGGGCACTGGGTCTTGTATGAGTAGCTCTGGAAAAAAAAGGGTACATCAGAATACCTTCAATTAACTTGGTGTTTGGAGGTTTATGCAGACAAGGTGTACGCATTAGATTTCTGCTGAGTGTGATTTCACTGGGGTTTGTTTGCTGTGTGTGAGTGTGTGTGGGCTCTATGTGAATATGTCTGCTTGTCTGCCTGTATCATATACATACCAGATGAAGACACACAAAACAGCAGGTTGTGTGGTGTGAACAGAAAGTGGCTATCACTTTTTTTTTGTCCAGGGTGCTTGCTCTTCTGGCGAGCGTGGGACAGCTCTCAAAACACTGTGCATTGGCAGCCTTCCTGTTTGCTTTGAACATGATTCATCCCCCCTCTTCGTTTCAAGTAGTGAGGTGTGTTTGGAGTGGCCAAAAGCGAAGCCAGACAGTTTTGTGGTCTTTTATTGCAGTAAGGTGGAAGTAGGATTCGTTTGCAGTAGACAGAACAGTCTGTTATGAATATAGGGACGTTGTTGACCCCCTACATTGTTGCTGTCTATGCAGTCAGCCCTTTTTATACAGACTTTACATTAGACGGCAGGCATCCACTGTGTGCATCAAAGCTGTCCTGTAGGGTACGTGCCATTCTCCTAGCCATAAGATAACAAGACATTTACTTGCTGTGCTAGCCATGCTAGCCAAGCAGTCTGCTTCTTCTGCTGTATAATTGTTGATCATGAAAGTTCCTCTGTCAGCCACGCAGACGGCGTGATTAAAATTCCGAAGAAAATAAGGAATACAAAATCAGTCCACTGTGCACAGCCTGCTCAGGGCTTTTTCACTGTACACAGACACACTCAAACAACACTAAAGCAGCAGTAACCGCACAGCATTAAAATTGATTATTGTACACTGAAACCCTTTGATTCCTATATTGTGAGAAAAACTTGCAACAGAATAGTAAAATGCACCCTATGGCTGTTCTAACCTTGTAAAGATCTGTGGTGCGGTGCCGGAATAAGAGCCAAAGGCTGTTGGTAGACCTGACGCGAGAGTTGAGGCAGTCAGCAGTCGCACACTTCGCTCGGCGGTCGGCAGTTGTTCGCTAGCGTTCAAAGGCAAGGGTTTTCCATTTGTAAATGGATGTGGTGGTATTGCTCGGCGATTGAAGATGGTCGTGGCCACAGTCCGTTTACTCAGGTCTTTGTGCTTTTTAGTCTTTAAAGTGCAGATGCTTGCATTTGTGAGACTTTTTGTGAGAAAATCTGTTAAGTGTATGTGTGTGTGTGTGTGTGTATGTGTGTGTGTGTGTGTGTGTGTGTGTGTGTCTGTGCGCATATGTGTATATCTCCGCGTCTGTGCCTGTGTGTGTATGAGTGCATGTGTACTATGTATCCGTGTGTGTGGCTCATTTTTTTGCACACTAATGTGTGTAGCTTCCCTTTTATAGACCATTCAAAGTGCAGTTATGCGTCTGCAGGGATCGGCCATTGGCAGGCCCTCTAATGGGCTGTGCTCTCCGGCTCCACCTGTTCCCTGGCCGCGGGAGGCAGCGCCACGTGAAAGTGAGAAGCGCAGGTTTTGGAGCGAGCGCAGGGGATTGGAGGAGAAGCCAAGTGACAACACCTGATTTCTCTGCCACTCGCCTGGCACCCATTTCAAAAAAAAAGAAAAAAGAAAGAAGAAGAAGAAGAAGAAGAAACAGAAAGAGAGAGAGAGAGAGAGAAAAAAAAAAAGCCGGCGTGCATCTAGGAGGAAAATGAGGCGGAGGGATGACAAAAGGCATCAGGGAGGAGAGCCCTGTGAAGACGTCTGACAGGCAAACTTGTTGTCATTTCCAGAGGATTCAGAATGTGTCAAATATCATTACTGGCCGACCAAAGCGGAGTGACAGAGTGGAGAATTCTCCCAGCTATTCCATCCCGAATGGATATCTCTGTGAATAAGTAACCTATATTACATATAAACAGCGTTTGACAGGTAATTATTTTAGACAATAAAACAGGACAGTAGGAAAGTGGCCGTGGTGCTGTAATTTTGCCGTAACAAAGGCACACACGGCTTCCCAAGGTTAGCCTCCGCCCCGGCATGATGGACATTGTTATTTAAAACAAATTTCATCTCTATGCATTTAATCTTTATTTCAGCGGGGAGCACTTCTTATCAGTGGAAATACGTTTTCCATTTGCTGTATGTTGATGGTGTGTGCGCTCGTGCAGGCGTTTGCTCTAGTAATTGTCATATGGTGTACACTGGGGCTCTTGCTCAGTGCTGTGACCTTGCACCTTGGCATTTATGCATGAATTAGCAGGCAAATCAAGCAGGCTATTGGCGTTTGTACGTGCATTTGTCACGTCGTTTATGGACATACTGTAGCAAGAGTCCTTTTCCCCGGGATATTGAATACGATTATTCGATCTGTATAGCAAGCGAGCCCCATGCTCTTCTCAGGGGATGCAGTTTTTCCTTTCAGTTCTGCTCTCTGTCATTGGCGGATCAGAGCTCTCCGATGTTATACTGTAACATTGCATCACCACTAGGGCTGGGACAACGCATCGACTTAACCGATTAGTTCGACGCAAAAAATACGTCGGTTCAAAATATGCAAATCGACACGTCGTCAAAATCAAAACAAGGTTGATGGCAACGTGAGTGACTCCTCATAATTTCAAAAGTGCAAGGCACTGCAGCACGCACTCGTTCCTCTACAGTGTTTCTCTAACTATGGGCCGCGGACTGGAGCTGCACCGGTCCGCAATGTGGAGAGACTGCTGGTCTGTGAGGCGTGGAGTGAAATTAGGCTCGGTGCTTCACCTGATAATTTGCTGCGCAATTGATGAAGCAACCGCGGCCCGACAGAAAAAGAAAACAAAAGTTTCAGCAATCAGGAGGAAATACTTGCTAATTCGATGTGAATAAACATACAGCAACACAATTAAGTGTTGGTATGAGCGTTCATTGAATGCATGCATGTGCGTGTTTGCGCGACAGAAACTGAAACTAACGTTCAGTTAGTAGTTATAACGTTGGTGGCAAGTTCCGTTCAACCTGCTGTTTAATTATTTAACGACATTTAATAGAACAACGTGGATTCTTGATATAGAGCAGAGTATAGTTCAGTCAAATTTGAATATGGTCAAAAGATTGTAGCCTTAGTCTTTCATCTAAAAATCTCCAGATCAGTGATTTACGCTTATCTGCTCGGCCGTATTACATAGACTAAAGTTGGTACGTGTTTCCTGAATCCTTACATTCAGAGATTCAAATGGAATTTCATTAAAAAGCATGCCAATTCTGTCTCCATTTGCCTACCAGAGTTTGATGCTTGCATGAGGGAAACATCCCAAAACAATAGCACCCATATTATTGCTGTTGTTTTCAGAAGTACTGTATTTATCATGCAACCATGCAAAAGCTATTATAGGCTAATTATACTGTATCTTACATTACTAAAGCAGGTCTCTGATTTTTTCACAAACTTTTTGTGAACAATGTTAGCATTTAAAACATTGACTGATTTGAAGTGAAAGTACACTTAATACAGCATAATAATAATAATAATAATAATTGTAATAATGATCATCATAATGATGATTTGATTGGGGTATACAGTATGTGTAGGTGGGCCCTATGGCCCCAAAGTCCCAAAGACTTAAAATAAGCCTACTTAACTTGTCATTTTACTGATGACAGTCCCCTTCAATTTGACAACACTCCCAGTGTTTTCCAGGCTTCAAGGTTTTATTGAATGCTACCTCTGACTTAGAATGCATTACTTTGCACTTGCATAGTCTTTCATTTTGGAATTTTAAGAGCAATAAACATACATTGTAATGTTTTATTTCATTCAGATATGTAAATCAACATGTATATATTGCAATTAGTCAATTAGTGGGGAGATAATCGATAATCGAATCGAATCGAAATCGAATCGAGCTGAAAAAATGAATCGTTAGATTAATCGATGCATCGAAAAAATAATCGCTAGATTAATCGTTTAAAAAATAATCGTTTATCCCAGCCCTAATCACCACGCCATGCCATGTCATGTCACATCACGCCACGTCATGCCACATCATGCCACGTCATGCCATGTTGTGTCATGTCATGTCCGGTCTCATCTGACTTCGCCGAATTCATCATGTTTTGGTTTACAATATTCCGCCCTCTGACAAAATAATATTCCCAGTGCATTTGTTTTGGCCTGACAAGGTGGTTTGGTGTCCTGTGTGTGTGTGTGTGTGTGTGTGTGTGTGTGTGTGTGTGTGTGTGTGTGTGTGTGTGTGTGTGTGTGTGTGTGTATGTGCTGGTGTGTGTGTGTGTGTGTGTGTGTGTGTGTGTGTGTGTGTGTGTGCGCAGGTACTCTCTGTGCAGCCTGTGTCCCAGCGGAGGTGGCGGGCTAACTGAGGTCTCCACTCCCGGATCAGTGCGGCCGTGCTGCAGGTGGCTCCGGCTGGCCTCCCACTGCTCCCCTGGGCCACTAAACTGCCACACTCACTCACAGTGAGACGGGCTAACGCTCGTGGTCACATCAGTACACACACACACACGCACACACGCACACACACACACACACACACACACACACACACACACACACACATACAGTACATACTAACACACACACACACACACACACACACACACACACACACACACACACAAACGCACACACATACAGTACATACTAACACACACACACACACACACACACACACACACACACACACACACACACACACAGACACGTGCACAAGCACACACAGTCTACTCGCTGTCTGTTCCCACTTTGGCTTATGGGCTGTGTGCCAGTTACACAACCTTTTATTTCACACAGGTTTGTTCAGAAAAGCATAAATACATTATGGGTATCAGCCATTACATTATGACCATATTCATGGTGTGACTTTGTCTCTTATTACCCAGCAAATAATGAATGAGTATTACTCTGTCAGGCCAAACTGTGAGTTGATCTAGTGAAGGGAACAATCCTCAGGGCACAGGTGCAGATCAGATTGCTCACAGCGATGATAGCTAACAGCTATCCTGTTTGTTTCCTGCCTCTTATTTTTAACAGCGAGATTTACTACTCGACAGACCCATAAAATACACCCACATACTGTACGCGGCCATTGTGTGTGGCCCTGACGAGGTTCCAGTGCTCGCATTCTTTTCTCAGTAGATTATGCGCTGACTGGGAGAGGGGGGGGGGGGGGGGGTGAGTGCGGTACACTCACGCCTAGAAAAACAGTTTTGTCTTTTGTGTTTGCGGCCTGCCCAGTGCTGGAGCTGAGCCATCGCGGGTCGAAGGATGTTTTGAAGCACACTCATGCCCTCTGGAGGCCTTCGGCAGGTACTGCAAGTCAATCTGGGGCAAGGACTCATTTGGAATTTCCCAGAGCAAGTGTTGGGTCATTGCAAGTCAGTTCTTTGACTTAATTGGGGTGAAACGTCTGGTCAGAATTATTTTCTTTAAAATCAATCAAATGTTCGTGCTTAATTATGAAAAAATGCTGAGGTCATAAGTGGAAAATGAAAAAAAAAAAAAAAACAGACTGATGTCAAAGACTGAAACAGAATATTAAAAAACAGATCAAATAGTGTGCAAATTCATATAGCAGCAATAAAAACAGTTCTATTAATCATACATGTCATAACTAATTAGATTAATTAGAGGGCTTGTATTTGGTGTTGTGCCGCTTTGTACCACTGTGGGGCTCTGTTAGCCCTAGCATGAGATCTGACTGGAAATCGACATGAGAAAGACAGGCCTTGGCCTTTGCCATATCATGTTCCAGGTGGGTATATTGTAGCCTGTGTCCTCAGAGAAGCAACTGGGCTCTCACTGATAAAGAGATATTGCTTCTTGGACGTTGAGGAAAGTGCTTAACCGCAGTAGTCACCAGGGGCTGTCTGGCGGATTTATCTGTTTCTCCCCAACCTAGAACACACCATAGGCTACAACATCTATTCACTGCACCTTACAGTTGTCAGTGCTATCCACGGATTGTCTATTGACCTAACCTGGCTAAGATGTGGTCCAACGTGTAGCCTAACTAAAGCATAAATAGGACTACCCACACGTGTTTACTCACAAATGTGGTTATAGTCGACTCTCCACACAAGCTCTCTTTAAAGACGATTTATGAAAGACAAAGTATTCTCCTTTCATGCCGGATTTGTCAGTACCCATCACCTTGTGCGTAGTAGTGTGTTACCTCGGGGCGTGATCCCGGATGATCCCGGGCCCTGACACGGCTCACCTTTTGCCACATGCCGGCTGCAGCTGCGGAGATTCTAGCAGACTGGCGCGGGGTTATTTGATAGTGAGGCTGGCAGACGTAGCCGCATGCCAGACCTCGTCTCGTCTGGCCTGGCCCCGGACTGATGCTTCAGGCCCGGCTGGAGCTCCACTGGGTGGTCTCGGTCTGTGTCTCATCTGCACGTCTCTCTCTCTTTCTTTCTTTCTCTCTCTCTCTCTCTCTCTCTCTCTCTCTCTCTCTCTCTCTCTCTATTGTAGTTGACCATGCATTTGTTGGCTAGTTTCTAAATTAACTGGAATTTTGACATGCATGCCAGTAGCTGAGAGCAATTCAAAATACTCTTTGAATGACTCAGACAGTGCCCATTCCAGTGTTTTTCCACTGAATGCACTGTCACGGTAAATCCAGGACAGATTAAAGAAACACTGCAACATTTTAGGAAAATTAGCTTATTTGCCATCCCCAGAGTTAGATAAGACGATAAATGCCCTTCCTCAGTGTTTTTCCATTGAATGCACTGTCCTGGTAAATCCAGGACAGGTTAAAGGAAGACAGCAACACTTTGGTAAATTAGCTTCTTCGCCATCTCCCGCAGAGTTAGATAAGATAATACATACCCCTGTCCTCTCTATGTGCAGTACTTCAGTCTGACACACCCTCTGTTAGCCTAGCTTAGCATACCTCATTGAAGTGGTCAAAACCAACTAGCCTATAGGTCCCAGAAGTGACAAAGAGTATCCACATATCTGGACTTACTGTCTCTGGCTTTATCATTCATCAACAGAGGATGTCACTTGTCAGGGAGCCATTTCAGAAAACAGGAAAGGCTATCCCTTAGGAATTTCTGACCACCTACTTTGAGGAAAACTGTGAAACTTAATATACAAAATTGCAATTTACAATTGCAAGTGTATAGACCTCTTCTTCACAAAGCTTCCCAAATCTATAATCGCTATCCGTAATATGTTGAATAAATCCCAGAATCAAATATTCAAGCAACAATGTCAAATGATTGTTGATGGGTTTAGATGTCAATAACTTGACTTCATGCATCCGGAGGGCTCAAAGAATCCCAAGAACTTGCACAGTCAGTACAGTGTGGCACCAAAATGCAGACGATACTGGCGTAACTCACTCTGCCTGCCTGTCAGCAGGTCAAGTTACTGCGTCTTCGTGCAGATGTTTCCTCTCAAGTGCCATAGAGATAGCCTGGCTCACACCAGACCGACTCTCATGGGTCTGGTGACCTTTCATCCACTTCTAAATTCTAAGTAGCATAACCAGCAGCGTAATAAACATAGATTGGTACATTAAACATTTACAAAATCTTTTTGGATGTACAGCAAACACAAATTTCTTGTAAATTAGGATCTTAAATGCAGTTGTGTTCTCCATGTGGTTTAACACCGACGGCATCAGCGCAGTCATTGCTTTTACTGAACAGCGCTGCTAACGGTACACCATTTGTCATCGTAGAAAGGCAGCAGTTGTGATTGGTCTCTGAGCTTTTGCCGAGTTGGAAATCGGCTCCATTGGCAAGGTCTCGAGACAGACCTGCAGAGCAGAGTCAAAGTTGCTGAGAGGTTTATTTGTTTGCTACCTTTGAGTATGAAACAGAGGCTTTGAGTGTGAAACAGAGTTTTTGTATTTTGTATTATTTTTCTCTGTACCACAAAAAAAACAAACAAAAAAAATGTGCAATATCTAGTGGCCTGCTCCACTAATGGGTCAACACGGTGATCTGGTATGGCGGTGAACCTCGGATATCCTTCTCAGCAAATGTTTTAAACTGTGAGAACTAGGAAAAGCTCAGTCACCATCCATCAGAGATATGTTGTCTGTCAAAAATGTGGATGTAAAATATGATTGGTGGTGAAGATGGCTCTCTGAACCAGAGAACAAACATCTCGGCTGGAAAATACACATGTTCGGTCGCTTTGCCTGTCTGTTTTGTCATCTGACACATGAGAGATATTTGGTGGCCCTTTGATCAAATCCTAATCATGACTGAATGAAGCGCCACTCCCAACATTATGGTATTCTTGTAGAGCTGTCATGTCAGGTTCTTTTGTACGTTAAGCAAAATAAATAAAGTTTTACTAATTACACTTGCCTCCTTCCAAGTGACATTCCACACAAGATCTCAGCTTGTAACTTTGAAGCCTGAATAACAAAACACTTCATGCAGGTGACAACAGAATTATTTTGAGTGTGTGTTTTTTTTTTTTTAACCTCAGACACAAACAATATTTGTACTGACATTTTTTTCCAGTTAATTGTCTTGCAGCATTGGATCTGCTGCTGATCTTCATTGCTGTTGTTATCCTACTGTTATTAATAGTGATAATATGTATGGCCCATGTTCTGGTTCAAAAATTATTTTCAAAAATATTATGGAGATTGTAGTGGCTAGAAAAAAAATGAATGGCTAGACAAACTTACTGGAGCCAAACTTTTGTTCAGGGCAAATATATTTGAGGGTTTCAGCAGCCAGTGCCACAATGACTCAATCAACTTGTCTTTGTCATGGAGTGAAAGTGTGAGATAATGAAATCAGTGATTACAGAATGTCTCAAAAGCTTCCCCCTCTATTTTGTTTATACAAACCACACCCTGATAATAATGGTCGCCTATCAAAGATAACACAGCAGATATGCACCTCAGTGCAGAGGCCCACAGGGGGATTAATGTTTGTCTGCATCTCACGTCTCCCACTGGAATGCTGTTGCTTAGGAACGGTGAGGTACAAGAAGCCACCTGCTGTGTCAGGCACCTGGGCATACTGTACATGTACTCTACATGTATGTGGCACTGACAAATAATCATGGGGGGTCATACAAGACGACGGTAATAGGAAATGGTCAAGGCCTTGCGGGGTTAAATACAGTAGATACTGTTTGCTTGTTTGCTTGTTCGGAATCAGTGCAGTTAAAGCAGTATTCGCTGTACAAACAATAACAGGATGTTCTGATTGTCTTTGCCCTTTCTGGACACATGGCAAGCCTTGTTCAACTTGTGCCTGGAGAACCGGAATGTCACCTAGACCACAATCTTTCTGTGGTCATTAACTGCTATGCTACTGAATTGTTTTATGGCTGTGTTTGCTGATGGGGAAATGGACAGGAAAGAGAAATTGTTGTCATTGGTGATGTGATAAGAGCTTTAGATGCAATTTCAGGTTAAATCTTGAAGAGCAGACGCGCACATCCAGAGGCTAGCAGGTGGCGGATTCCAAAAAAATAAAGCATAAAAAAAAACAAAGCTGGGTCAGCCCACTGAGCTCCACATTTTAACCGTTTTTAATCAAGTAACGTTTCGGGATGAACACCCTTCTCCAGTCTGAAGGGCGTTCACCCGAAACATAATTTCAGGTTAAAACAATATTCTGAAGAAAACACTTCTCACACATTCATTCCAATGCATATGCTGTATAATATCCCCATACCATACAATGACATCTGAAAGTACAGATAAAGAGCTAATAAAGACAACGATACACCTTATAAGACTCGCTGCAGTGATCTGAAAACGCAATAGGTCACGGATATGGTGCATGAAAATAACTAGCTGTAATGTCTACAGAGGGGTATAATCAATGTCTTTTTTATTATCTACAAGACAGAGACTGAAGCAAAGGGTTGTCATGGTGCGCAGCGTGCCCTGCTTGGTGCTGCTGATGAAGAGAGGCAGAGTGTGGAGTATGACTGAAAAGGATTAATGAAGCTTGGGAGGAATGTGCCCCCTCCGTAGTCTTTACAACACTAGGATCTTGTCAAGTTGTTTTTGCCCTGCAGCACTCTAATCCAGTAACGTGTGTGAGAGAAAGTGTGTGTGTGTGTGTGTGTGTGTGTGTGTGTGTGTGTGTTTGGGGGGGGGGGGGGGTCATGTTTTTGTGAGTGTCTTCTGTCTTCAATTTGTGTAGAGGATTTGGAGCCACAATTTACCGCAATCTAGTCATCTGTGTTTGTATGTCTCTGTGCGTGTCTTTGTTTGTGTACATATATGTGTGTCTGTACTTGTGTGTGTGTGTGTGTGTGTGTGTGTGTGTGTGTGTGTGTATCTGTGAGTGTGTGTGTGTGTGTGTGTGTGTGTGTGTGTGTTTGTGAGTGTGCTGTCTTCTCCTTTGCCAGCACGATGACCAGAACTGACAATTAACGGTCTGTTTTCTTTTTTTTTTTTTTTCCCTGTCTCAGGGCCAATTATTGTGAGTGGGCCACAGATTCCTGCGAGCGGACAGTCCCATTTCCTTCATTTTCTTCAATAAGAATCAAGCTCGGGGCCTATCTTTCATGTGCCGTCCTTGATGGGGAGGCTGATGATTTGGCCTCACGTCAAGCGAATAGATTATACAACCCATTAGAGTCCGCTGCTGCGTGCCGGCTGACGAGCGGAGAGCCTACCGTGAGTGGCTTAACGAGGGGGATAGCTCCGGCCCAGCCAAGCATGACCGTCACTCACTGCCGAGAAAAACATCTTTCCGATCACACACCCGTCCCACCGAGCTCAGCCCTGCCCCAAGGAGTCTCTCCCGACTGAGGGGAACCTCTGCCCCCCCCCCCCCCCCCCTCTCCTTTTGGTTTGGTGCACCGACTCTTCTTTAGGTGCATGCGTGAGCGGCCGGGAAGACACACACTGGCGTTGTTAATTCATGGATGCCGATTATTTTGCGCAATTTGAGGAATGAATAATAGAGGGGATCTTTATGTAAATTGAGTTTCCTTTCAAAGGCCCCCAATGTGGGCTTAAAACTAAATTGCAAAGTCTTCAGGGTGCTTTTGAAATCAAACAAAGTCCTCACACTTTATCAACAAAGATTAGTTGATTCTACTGTAAAATACACAAATGCAAATAACTGAATTAATACAAGCTTTTAATTACTAAATGGAAGAAGTCTCTGATCTTTACTGAGCCCCGGGGTATACGCTATATTTAACCCAGCAAGTAAACCTGATGATGACACTAATTAGTTAGTCTCATTTAACTAACATTTTATTCAGATCAGCTTTGAATCGCAAGTAAGATTAACTTTGATGTCCCTCCGATCTTTGTAATTAAACAGATGAAATGATCCCACTTATTGAAACTAAACATTAACTACAATACCACCTGGCCATTGCTGTGATCTCATCAATACAGACCATCATGATTTCTTCAAACGTTTAAACAGAATGAAGTTCCAATGCAACATCAATGAGTGTTTTCCAACTAAAGTGCATTAAGCTGTCCAAATGAATCTGGTTCTGGGTTGAGATTCACTTCTGCAAGCTCTGCACCAGTCTCTGGCCCATCAGATGCATGCCAAAGTTGGCTGATTTGAGAAGAGGGGGGGGGGGGGGGCAATAAAAATAAGGTCTTGGTGTATTTTTCCATGACACGGCTCTTTTCCATGGCTCTTACCAGCATAGAAATTGAGGTCAATATCAACACATTGGCTGTGGCAGGGCTGTTTTCGTTTGCCAGCTAACAGAGATTAACACAAGTGCTTTCTCAAGGTTACCAGGACTATCACAGGTTAATGAATTGTTGGGAGCATTTGAAATGATTACTGGACAAGTGTAATGACATTATGTTTCTTATCAGCTCAGGCTGGTTGCACCTCTGGGTCACTGAGAAAAAAATTGGATTGTACAACTGCCAGGGTCATTGGTTAATTGAACAAAATAATGTAAACAAATCTAACAGCATATGCAATGTGAAAGTAGTTACTGGAAGACATTTATCTGAAAAAATGGATGGAAGTCAAAACACTCACAGCTTGAACATTTTTGATTGATTCTTGAAGAGTATGCCTCTACCAAGGGTGACTAAAGAGGCGTAGGTTGAAACATTTGGAATAGTGGACCAAACCAGGCAGTTGCAATTTCTCATTTGACCCTGCACCAATTTCCATGTATACGCCTGTGTACCCTCAAATGTAATGCAATACAAAGGACAATGCTGATCATCACATCCATATAAATATTAACACAGACAAAAGTTGCGCCAGAGGAGTTACAAAATGCAATTGTGCCTTTTGACTGCACCGTTAGTCCTTCAAACTGTACCTACTGTTGATTATGAAACGTGAGCATGATGTAAAGCCACACAATTAACAAGAAATGAAGTGGCCATTTTAATGTGTGAAAAATGTGTCCGAGGAAAACACAAGTAGGTAAATATTAGCCATTTCGATAAGAACAGTGTAGGAAAGATGGAAAGAATAGAGGAAGGCATCCACTCCTCAATGTGACCCCTCCTGGAGAGACGTGCTGTCTGAGTGGCCGTGGGTCAGGCGGTGTTAGGCAGTGTTCTGAATAAATGAGTAACTCATTAATTGGTTTAAAGTTTACACATTAGATCCACCTGACTTCTTTAAGTACCTCTACAATCAACAGTGCTCACACTTCTGTGCTTGCTCTGGCAAGGGTCTAGACTCAGATACTTAGAGAAGGAATTCATGACTCGAGATGAGATAGGAATCTACATGAGATAATGCATGTAGGTAAACACCACAATGGATCCTTACAGTACCTGGTACTGTACCTATTTGCTTAGTCATTTGAGCAAGTTTACAATTCCCTCACTATGGAAAAAAGATAATATGGACGCCGGTAATATGGTGCTGGTTGCTCAGCAACCATCAGTACATCAAATTATGTTTCAATTTATTGCTTGTACAGGATGGGTTATTTGTGCTGCAGCAGTCATGGAACAGGAAACACCAACAGAGCACAGAACAGACACACTACACTGAGACCAGAGAGCGGGGTAGCTACCAGTGTTAAGAATAAGTAGTTTGTTAGTTCATTTGAAATAAATCAAATCAAAGTGATTGAATTAAAAATATAGATAGAACTATATGAAGATGGACACATCAAGCTATCAAGCTTAAAGGAATTTGTATATCTATTCTTAAGCGCAATTGGTGGATGGTAGCACAATGTACTCCACATTGTGAAGATGAGTGTTGTCTAAGCGAATCTTTTCTCCTTTCTCTTTGATTGCTAGGTTTCCATACCAGCAGATGATGGAGTAGAGACTCAAAAAATTTATGTTCTATTTTGCTGAAGTTCAACTCCTCCAAGTCACTAAAGACTTTGCCCTTCCAGACATGGAGAACAAAGACTCATGCAGAGTGATTTGGCAATACCAAGATCATGGTAGTGGTCTTGGTATTGCCCGCAGTGCTCAGAAAAGTGCAAAGGTTACTGTTGTGGTGTCCTTCCAGTGTGTTCAGATCAAAGTGTGTATGAAAACACTGAAGGAGGCTGATGTGAGGAACTCTTCATTAAGCAGAATAGAGTTTCTGAGAAATCCTGAGGTTGTGGTTGCACGGTATCTGTATACTGTATATCTAGTCTAGACATAGTCATGTTTAGTTATATTTTTCAAACTGAAAGTGCCAGGGTCATCACCCCACATGTCTGCCTCTCTGAAAGGGACATGGTGAATTGAAAATGATTTGTACAATGTGCATGCATCCCACATATATTCTCCAAACTGCAGGGGGAAAAACGGTCAAGGGAAGAAATCTGCTGTCAAAAAAGCTCTGCTCTAAGCTCTTGTTTGTATCAAACAAGGTCAGCCACTGTGAAATCTCACAGTGAATAGCTCTGTCTCTCTGTCAAAAGAGGACCAAAAGAGCATTCAACCAACATTGGCCGGGTTTCCCAAATCGTTAAGAAGCTCTTAAGTCCTATGAACTTCTTAGGAGCGTTCTTAGAACATTCTTACAACGCTCCTAAGAAGTTCTTAGCACTTAAGAGCTTCTTAACAATTTTGGGAAACCCGGCCATTGCTGGTTAGAAGGTAACATCTCTGAGATTAGAGTCATAAATGTGACCCTCAAGAAGAAAAGGTTTGGGTAAAAGATGATCAAATACTATTACAGTGTCATTATGTCAGAGGCCTTTAATTCATTCTTTCATTCATGACTATGAGGAAGATGCTGTGTGTTGAAACAATTATTGTTTGCACAATTAAAGTCTGAAAAAGCTATTTATGTGCTCCATTCCTTCTCTGGGTTCAGTCGTCTGAAGCGGCCTGTAGGATCTGCTGCCTACGTGTGGGTCCGTCTGTTGTGCAAGTTGTTTTTGTAACTGTTGTATTTTTCCAAAGTATCACAGATATGTGGTGTGATCAGATATCCCCAATCTACTGAGACATGTGCACTTCCCTTAGAATGGCAATTTCTATCCGCCTGTAACACTTTGTTTTTAGAATGTGTCAGCATCTTCAATGATCTGATAACTAGTGGTCAGCTAAGACACGTTGCTGTTCAAGTGTACAGCCAGAGACACTGCTGACCACCTGTGTTTAGATTCCACCACTGCCAACGTCACATTCATTGGATATAGACATTGATCCTTTCGGAAATTCTTCTTGCACCATATAGCTCATCAGATAGACAGACAGACAGCAACAGGGTCACTAACCCTTCTCTCAGTCTCCCCCCCACCCAACCACAATACAATAATTAGAACTCCCATTGTCTAGGAGGACACACCAGAACGCATTAGCACTTACACTGAAAGATATGTGGTATATAATGTACCTCAGTCCGCTTCAGCAACTGGTATGAGTGATCGGATCACAAGGTGTCTTACCCATTGTTTACACTTGTATTTAGAACAGACCACTTGTGATCGGATCACCTAAGACACATTTTTTAAAATGTTAATGGGGTCTATGTCTCTATCAATTCAGTTATCTCTGTGACCCCTGACCAAGACAAGAAAAAATGTGAGTGTGAGAGTAAGAGAGAGAGAGATAGAGAAAGAGAGAAAGAGGGGATCCATACTAAATCATGGGCTCATTTTAGAGGGGTCATATGAGCCATAATCCAAACTTTACCTCTCTTATTGGCACCGTGGGCTTTCATCCACTACTTTGCAGGGTCGTGGCATTGGTAATGGAATCATAGTAGATAGACAGATAGATAGACTAACCTTTTTAAAGGCAAACATTGATCTAATATTGATTTTCTCTTGGACCAATATGTTTGTTCTGACTGCAAATTACATAATGCTAAAGGTGGAGCGATTTCATCTTTTTAAAAACATTTTTTTTTTTTTTTAAAGGGCATGTCCAAAATTATTACTTTTAGTCAATCGTTCGTCATCAGGCAATGATATACATAAGATAATAATATAAAAGTGAATTTGTCTAGGACATGAATTCCAAGGACAAATTCAAAGCTAATACTCAGCAGGAAGCAGACTGCTAGCTTAATAAATAAACTCAATGTTTGAAGTGTCCTGGCCTTTACTAATATGTTAACTCAAATATATTAATCTGAGATTGTTCTTTCTGCACTGTATTGACCGAGAGGTCAGTTGACTCTTACTACGAACTAAAGGATTAACTTCCATAGCCTACAGACATTTTCAACAATAAATTACTGTCTCACATTGAACAAAACGTTTATGGCCAGTTTCTAAATCGTTTTGATTTCTTCTTTCACTTGCATTCGTTATTACACAGGCATTTTGTAGGCTAATATTATTATTATTATTATTTAAATGAATACATTTTTTATGAGAATACATTTTTCAAGAGTTAGCTACTTTAATAACTATCACAAATTTGTGCAACATAGGCAAATGTCATATGAAGTAGGAGCTTCTCCAAAAAATGTGGCTTGGTCTTTTAAGTTGTTTGTTGGTCATCCAGTCACTGAAGTAGCTGACATGCAAACACGCTGCATACATTGCGGGTTTTCACTTGGTGGTGTTTTGAAGGGACGCAGCACGTGTGGTTGCGCAAAGCAGTCTCCGCCTCCCTTACCCCGGCTCCTTAATTCTCGAGGGTGATGCCCGGTTGCTAACGCAATACATTTCCAGGAGGGGAACTCGTCACATAATGTGTGGATCGCTGTCTTCGTCTAGCGCGCCCCAGGCTGTGTCCTCAGCTTCTGTACATCAACGGGACCTGCCACAGAGTTGTCCGTAAGAGAAAACTTCACTTGAGTTGTATTGCTGTGCTACTAACTGTGTTATTGTAATTGCCTGGGATGTAAATGAGCAGAATAATTGGCGAATGGATGTTCTCTTTACTAATTACAATACGAGTTCTTTGTTGCTAGCTTATAGGCACAGAAGTGTTGTCTTCTGAATTAAGATGTGTGGTTATCATGCATCTCTTCATGCAGTGATTCTTTTTGCTCCATCTTTTTGACGTTAGATATCATCTCTTTGTCAATATATTTAAGTGAAACACATGCTGTTCTGTAAGAGACTAGTCATGGCAGCTAATTAGATGTGGATATCTGTATGTCACTGAGGGAGTTGTAATGGTTTTGTTCTGTAGCCTTTATTGTAGTACCAGTTTCTGTCTAATCTAAATGTCATACAAAGTATCATTACAATTACAACAGGAATTCCAATGATTCTTGTTATTATTATTACAGTTTGAAGTTCAAACCAATCTAAAAGTTCTTGTTTTTACTTGCCTTACTTTACACGTACCTTCTCCTCCATGCAGTGGTTGCCCACCTTTCTGCACAGTTGACAGAATCATGACGGCCTTCAAAGGGATCTGGACCAAAGACTTCTGGCGGGCGGTGTCCGCAGAGTTCTTGGCCACCCTGATTTTCGTGCTCCTCAGCGTCGGCTCGACCATCAACTGGGCTGCGGGGAAGGACAGCCAGCCTCCGGCTGACCTGGTGCTGATCTCGCTCTGCTTCGGCCTCAGCATCGCCACGATGGTCCAGTGCTTCGGCCACATCAGCGGGGGCCACATCAACCCCGCCGTCACGGCAGCCATGGTGGCCACCAGGAAACTGAGCCTGGCCAAGGCCGTGTTCTATGTGGCGGCGCAGTGCCTGGGAGCTACGGCGGGGGCAGGGATCCTCTACCTGGTCACTCCCAGTGCTGTGAGAGGAAGCCTAGGAGTAACCTCGGTGAGCAGTGGGAGCTCTTCACACTTGGTTCTCTGTTCTGGACCTAATGCACTGTTTCTAAATAGAGTCATGGAGAATAAATAAACCATATTCTGTGTCAGTTGCCACAGCCAAACAGCCAAATAAACTGAAATGCTACTTGGCATTCATCGTTGGCATTAAGGAGATGAGTTATAATTCACTTCCAGTGTACTCAGCCTGTGATGATGACAGGATGTTTTCATTATTATCATTATTACTTTGTGCAGGTTAACTCCGACCTATCGGCAGGACATGCTCTTGTTGTGGAACTCTTCATCACTTTTGAGCTGGTCTTCACTGTCTTTGCCACATGTGACCCGAAACGGAACGACTTGAAAGGTTCAGCTGGCCTAGCCATTGGACTTGCTGTGTGCATTGGTCATCTTTTTGCAGTAAGTCATTAAATGTAAAGTCCTGATAGCACATGCTTGTTCAGTCCGCAGGAAGGAGCTTGGCTCAAGATAAGAGTGATGTGTTTACACAGTGTACATATATAACCGGCTGCCATTCAAGAAACTGTGAAAAAAGCATTAATGTACAATTAACTTCCTTGCTGCATTTCGTACAGGATACCAGAGTATCTTAGAGATGCATCATGGCATGGTCTCACCTGAGTCAGAACTAACTTTAGTGGGCTAGATGTATCCCTGGAGAATGTCATTAATATTTCTCTCTCATTTGCAGATCCCCTACACTGGTGCCAGCATGAACCCCGCGCGCTCGTTTGGGCCTGTGCTCGTTACCTGGAACTGGGAAAATCACTGGGTAAGAAGGAAACCTATAGCAGTACAGGTATTTGGAGGAGGTATCCACCTTGAGTGACCCCTCTACCGATGCCTATAGCTGAGGGATTGAAATGACTCTGATGATCATCCATGTTTTGTTGTTGTCAGCCTTTTGAAAGAACTCGTATGGTGCGTCATTATGTCACCGATCCAACATAGTAACAGTGAACCCTGTAACTCTGTAAGGTCGCTGGCATGCAATCCTACTGGAAGTAGAACTTGGCCCAACAGTCCTCAAGGACATCTTTACCGCTTAACAAGGACAAGGGTAGATTAATGACCCGGTGTAGTAAACATTGGTGAATTAGAACAGACGATACAGAGAGTTCAGCGCGTCTCATTCTGTGACTGCTCATGATTTCATGAACCCAGGAGCAAAAAAATAGTTGCCATCATAACACCATCAGTGCCTTCTTAAAAATAGCATCAGCACCGGTTAGACGCATAAGTTGCCATGACTGACCAAACCCTCTGTGTGTCCTGATTCGGGCCCTTGTCCAGAGAGGATTGACATGGAGAAGAGGAGTGTGCCTAATAGAGTGTGTGACTGACTAGGCCAACGGCATAATTAGAGACAGGGTTGGAGGGGCTAAAATAGGTGTCGTATTCTTCCATCAGTATCCTGTCCAGGACAGATGTCTGAGCCACCCATATTAACAAGTATCCCTCACAGAGAACATCTTGCTCCCTTTTGGGATTGGACGCATGGCTATAAGATCTTGTTTTAATGTGTCACTATTTAACTATTCAAGTAGGAACCATTAATGGTGAATGTTTTCATGTTATGTTTTCAAGTTAATTAAGTCAGTCATCACACAAGTTTTTATTAAAGCACCTTATTTTGGACTGAATATGTTAGTGTAAGAGCAACCTTTTCAGCTATCTCTATTTGGAATCCCAAGGGCAGTGTTTAGACTAGTGGGCTGGCTAGCTAGAAGGCTACTAGCTGTGATCAAGAAAATCACATTTTTGAGTTCGAGTTGCCATGGATTGTACTCGTGAATGTACTTACTGCAGAAATGCCAACACTGTAGCACTGTTCCGTGTCTGCAGGTGTACTGGGTGGGTCCACTCCTTGGTGCCATTCTGGCGGCGGCGCTGTACGAGTATCTGTTCTGCCCAGACCCTGCAATGAAGAAGCGTCTCAGCGAGCTGTTCGTCAAAGACCCCTCTGGGAAATACAAGGAAGTGGAGTGTCCCCGCGCACTGCAGTACAACGGAGAGCCCGACGACCTGGTCATCAAACCCGGCTCGTTCCTCAGCACCGTGGACAAGAGGGAGAAGGAGGAGGCGTTGCGGGAGTCCCCCGGGGAGGTGCTGTCCTCCGTATGACTACCACGTGCACTGGAGATGGAGACCAACCTGTAGGGCAGCAGGGGCTGCCAGTGACCTGTGGCCAGGCCCTCCTTACCATCTACACATAAACAAAAACAAAAACAAACAAAACGAAAAACAAACAAACAAACAAAAATCGTGATCTCAGGGAGCTTTGTTTCTCTCTGGGCACTCACCAAAGTGTATTTCTTATGTATAGGGCCATGCCCTGTGTTTTGCTGCATAAGACGCCTTTGGTTATACCCCAGCATTCTGTCAGCTCCGTTGATTCATTACTTGCACTATTTTTTGCTGCAAGTTGGACAGTTTTTGTTTTCTAAATTAACTCTTTCTGCATGATGCAACACTGAACCATAAATTGACAGTGACACACCATGAAAGGATTCTCATGCCAAAAAAGGAAATTTTACAACAAAAACATGTAAAACCGTCACATTCCATTAAGCCGCATATGTCATCAAACTTGGTGGAAAGTCTCGACCTATTGCCTTGTTAATCTTGGATTAGTGTCTAGTTTCATACATCACATGTCATGACATCATGGTCATTAAGCAAATTACAAACCCCATGGTATGATGGACAGTGATAAGGTATGCGGCCGGTCAGAAGCAGGTTGGAAGTTCCTTGACCATCTGAGCCAGTGTGTTTACACATTGACTTGCTCCATTTGCAGTGCACAGATTTGGGACTGTCTTGTTATCCAACTGTATCATTATTTTCCTCAGCAACTCTGATAGCAACTCCCAATGCCTTACATTGTAAAATATATGGTGGTGGTGGTGGTGGTTATAGGTCTTAATATGTATAGAAAATATAGATAGTGTGAATGGAGTTAAACCCTCTGCACTGTGTTTTTCAGTGTGTGTGTGATGCAAAGTATGTTACTATAAATGTTTGTGTATTTTTTTATTTATGAGATAACATAAGCTGTGACAAACTCAGCCTCATTGATCTGTGACCTTAACAAATTGCTTATTTTTTCAATGCATGGATTGCAGCACTCAGCCAATAAATATACTCTAGTGATATGGTTGTTTCAAGCAGTGTGCACACAATCACATTCACTTTCTTTCATCAGTTGTGAGCTGATAACCCAAGCATTTATGAATAACCACAAATGAAACTACATCTAAATCTATGTTCATCTAGACCATATAGACAGGGACATGTCAGACAGCATACAGATGCATCACATCATGTCTCCATGTAGAAGACAACACCAATTTCCATTTTTTTTTAAGAAAATATATAAAAAATAAAAGGTACAGCCATAGCAGTGCTATCCATGAAGCCAGAAACACATGACAAGCACAGTGAGCTGGCTAATCATTCGTTATGAGCCGGCCTGATGTGGTGGCATTTAAAAGTCCTGTAATCAGCTTCTCCCAGAGTTGTCCCAAAGCAAGCAACCCCCGGAGCCAAGAATGTGGTGTGGCGTGGCATTCATCTTCCAGAAACAGCACTGGCATCAGCTGTGCTGCCCAGGCCAAAAAACACACCCTGCTCCACATTTGGAAAAGGTGAGACATCAGACACACACACACACACACACACACACACATATAAACAAACACACCTCTTCTAGGTAATAGCGGCCATGAGTATTATTCAAGCTCTCTGAATTGAGGAATATGTATACATGCAGTGGAATATACAATGCTTTAGCTACAGTATGTTACGCCCAGAGACCAACACATTGTCCAGTGCAGGCTGCCGCCTCATAGAGGTAAGAAACACTGTGGTGCCCTCTTCTGACAGTGAAACTGAACTAACAAGTGCCGTCTCATATATAGGAGCATTTTCACCAAAGTATGAATGAGAACATCAGTACAACTGAGGATACCACTCTGTTACTATGGCACAGTGCATCTAAACAGGCTAACCTCTCTTTCAGCCACCTGTTGTCCATCAATCCTGAGATCAAGGCGTGAATTTTCATGCGAGTCCATGACCTGGCAGCGAACTACATAGGGCCCCCCAGTGCAACTTGAGATCACCATCACTGGAGAATGCCATCATTACAAAAGGTGACCAGGAGAGGGCAGCAACACACTTGGGTATTGGATATTGTCAGATCAAATGGGAGGCTTAGGTTACATTCAACTGACTATTGGAAAGGTTGGAATAGCCACCCAAATTGTCAGTGTGGTTAGATATGCAGACCAATCTCATTAAATCGCCAGATTATTATCTAGATAAGGAATATTCCACTTGACATGCCAAGCCAACTAGTTCAAATCCGATTCCCGTGATGACATCTTTATTGAGGAATGATAAACTCCGACTGTAACAGAGTATTAGTTACATGACAGATCTAATCAGAGGGAAATCAAACACTCCACAAGTTATTTTTTTTTTCTGATTTTATTTATTTTCCATTCCATTACACAGTTGACATGCCATTTTTAATTAGCGTATAATCAGACTGAAATCAGATTGCTTATTTCTTTGCGACCACACTAAGCAATAAAGAGACAGACTAGACTCAGAAACAAAGACGTGACAGATTTGCATATATATGCAGTCGGGATTATGAGACATATTTGTTCTGGTGCATCTGTTTGGTAGAATACTGCACAATATGTATCTGTCATTTGGAAAATAGAACATACTGTAGATGGCTCATACCATAGAATGGCATGTCTCAGGAAAATGTTACAAAATGGTCTAACAAATGACCCTATCACCAGCTGTCTGAAGGTAAATTTGCATTTAAAACAATTACCTGTACTCATGCCCCGCTTTCAAGCATCATACTGTACATATTCACAAATATGCTGTCATAGTATTTATACATTAATTGGACAAGTACCATATTGTCTACCTCTCTTGGGATATCCCAGTAGATGTAAACACTGACATATTTATCATAAATGTAAATATGCAATATGCATTTGTGGCTCAGTCTTGTTGAAGTACAATATGGTGTTCATTGTTCAGCCTCTTTCAGTCTCTTCGGTGGTCTGCCGTAGATAAGGATATGTTAATACTACAAATACCATAACACAAGTTTCCATCTTTGCGATTCTGATTCTGTCTGTTAGCTTGTGTCATCAGGTGCAGATTTAACAAGAAGGAGCTCAGCAATAGAGAAAAGCCCAAAAGCCTTTGATTCATGGCACCTCACAGATCAGAGTCTTGAGTGCGCTCTGCACGGGGCTAAAGAGACTGCCGGTTTTGTCATGAGATCACATAATCCTCATCTGTTATAGTAACATCTGAGGGCAAACTTGGAGAAAAGGTTGAAGCCTGAAGTATTTTTGAGACCTTGCCATACGGTGTCTTGGAATTACGGATTCATCAGACCTGATTCATTCCATCATCCCGGTAATGTTATTGCTTACAGTAAATAATTGGACAAAGACCACTCAAGTCACTCTGAGTATATCAGTAGCCCTGTCTATGAATCTATGCAAGACTATGCACCACTAAGCATTGACACCTTAACCCTCCCTAACCCATACTGTTAGAAGTAGAACAGATCGGCAGTTCAACTCTGTATTTGTCTAGACAAGGCCGTGGGACAGTCCTTCAACGAGGCATTGAGATGAACTAAGCCACTAAGCCCACATTTGAAATTCTATTCCTTATCAGTGGGGTGGTAAATGTGAGCATAGCTATAGCACAGTCTAACCAGTACTTGCTCCGAACAAACAAATGAACAACAAATGAACTGATCAGACAGCGCATCACTGCTGGAAGGGGAGCTGCTCTCTGGAGAAAGAGCATCATTCTGTTTTAGAATGAGGGGGACCATAGCGACTGCGACGCTGAAGCTTTATTTGCACTGTGGAATACTTCTTCTCATCATTGTTTGGAATACTGTACCGCACCGGGGGTGCAGAATTAGAATATCAACCATCGATATGGTTCACTAAGGAAATCAACTAGAAGCGCAATACCACAGTGCATTTCTAGAAATGTCTTTACTGAAGGGGCCACCTGTGCTAGATTCAGTTTGATTGTGCCCTCCCCCAAAGTCTCAGTTTCAGATATACACAGGAGAGGTGATGAATTGCTTATAGGGCTATAGGTAACACTAGGGATCTCCCACAGCGGCCAATCAACAAAGCCTATTTACCAACTAAAACAAAAACATCACTAACAAAGTAGCCTTTGTGGGTAAAAAAAAACAAGCAGGCCCCTTTCCTCATCAGTGTTTCATTGAATTAGGCCCACGATACCTCCAGAAGGCTCAACAGTGGTGTCTGGCATCCCAGATTCACAGCCCTCCACACTCATCATGGGTTCTCTACCGACAAATATCAACACATCCTTTGGTTATTCCTCCTTCCGTCTATTGCTGTGACCGTTAATGATCCAGTCAGCAACATACTTTACCTTTACTTTTTGGATGTGCGCATCGCTACCTTTTTGCTGGTCAGCAACATAACCAGACAAATTGCAAGTCCTTGATACAGGCACTCACAAATATCAACAAATTCTTCAGTCCTCTTCGTAGCTGTGGCCGCTTATAATCTGATCAGCAACATATCCAATTTGAAATGCCTTCAGTAAATTCATTTATTACAGTGGTGATGGCAGATTTTGTCTTACCGATTGTTGACATCAAAAAGCCAAGACCAACTTATAATACATCCCGCTCAAAAAGTTGCATCATTAAGACATTGCTGGTCTTTGCACAGGGACAATGCTCCCTGTGGTAGACCTACCATCTTTTCTTGTCTGCAGTTGACTGTAAACTTACTAAAGGCAGGCAGAGAATACAGTTGTTGGGCATCACCACACTTTGTTGGTGGTGAATTTATTGCTTCAGTTTCAGTAGTGATGGACCACAAATGGTCTCTCTGGGATTGCAGTCATCAGTAACAGAATGCAAGCTTACCTTGCTCACATATTAAAGGACACTTCTCTACTGTAGTAAGGCCTATTAGCCCACACCATCAGAGAGGCATGTAAACTCATGTCAACTTCAACCTCATGTGTGGTCTAAGGAGAATCCCGAGAATCTCCTGACAAGATCACGTCTCCAATAAAGATGTCTCCTCTTGAAAGCAAATACACGGGGCTCGGTTGGTCTACAGTTTCAGTGTCGTCTGCAACAACTCAGCCACACAGGCGGGAATGGGAAGGTCATATCTCCAGCCCAGTGCTTTATGGACGTCTAGAGCAGCAGTGGAACTGTCTGTCAGAAGGGCCACGTCTAAGGTTTGTAAATGAGACATGAACAGTGTTGACACTCTGAAATACAGGACAGGTTCAGCTCAGGAAAGTAGTAAATATAAGCAGACGTAAATGGAGGCAGACTGTTAATCAAGTTTTTCCAACAAGTCGAGCAGGGACAGATAGTGTAGAACGGGCAGAGAGTAGGTACACCAGGGCAGGCAAGTGACATTTTGGTCAAAATTGAGTTATATATCACCTGAAAGCTCTTGATGAGCTCTCTTAGCTGACAAAATTATAGAAGTAAAATATTGATAGATATAGTTATTGAACAAAAACCAAAGGTCTTTAACTGTGAACATATAGAAGCAGTTAGATTTGTTTGGGCTCTCCTGTAAAGTTGGTGAAATGTCACTTACGCCCCTTTGGTTCTCAGCCCTCGATGTGTGTTATGTTCCTCAACACCCTCCTCAACTCCCTCCTCAACACAGTGCATGCAAAGGTGGACAGTGCAGACAAACATAAACACAAAAGAATAGAGGGGATGGATGATTGTCACAGGAGTTTGTTTAGTGCAGGGATAGCTGCAAGGTTAGCTCAAGGCATTATTCGCCTCACCTTGATAACTCTCTTTACATCTTTGCTTTAATGGCACTGACAAGATGGACATGAATGGTGAAAATGTTGATTTTCCCATAATGCATCAAGGTGAATGCCACACAGGTGTCTCAGTCCAGAGTACATCAACAAGATCTGACAATAGCACCACAAAATTATACTAAATATTGGATTGTTTGGTACTACTTTTGTGCTGTAATGCTTTGAATCAACAAATCTAATGACTTCAATCATACCCAGGAGGGATGTATGTGTACTGCAAAGGGAGGTCACTAGCTTATCCAGGCAACTCTGGGACAAACCGCTGATCTTTAAAGGGATATTCCGCCATTTTTGGAAATACGCTCATTTCCCACGTCCCCTCGAGCAAAACAATCGATATTTACCTTGTTTCCGTTCATCCAGCCATTCTGTGAGTCTGGCGATACAACTTTTAGCTTCAGCCTAGCATAGATTGAATCGTATTAGACCATTAGCTTCTCGCCTGCTAGCTTCATGTTTAAAAGTGACAAAGATTTCTGGTAATTTTCCCATTTAAAACGTGTCTCCTCTCAAGTTAGAAAGTGCAATAAGACCAACTGAAAATGAAACCTGCCGTTTTTCTAGGCTGATTTGACATGGAACTACACTCTCATCTGGCGTAATAATCAAGGCAACTTGCAAACGTACCATAGGCGCAGTGATATCGTACGCAGCATCTGAAAATAGTCCCCATAGACAACAAGCAGTAGTAGTGCCAGTAGTTTGCAAGTTGCCTTGATTATTACGCCAGATGAGAGTGTAGTTCCATGTCAAATCAGCCTAGAAAAACGCCAGGTTTCATTTTCAGTTGGTGTTATTGCACTTTCTAACTTGAGAGGAGACACGTTTTAAATGGGAAAATTACCAGAAATCTTAGTCACTTTTAAACATGAAGCTAGCAGGCGAGAAGCTAATGGTCTAATCCGATTCAATGATCTATGCTAGGCTGAAGCTAAAAGTTGTATCGCCAGACTCACAGAATGGCTGGATGAACGGGAACAAGGTAAATATCGATTGTTTTGCTCGAGGGGACGTGGGAAATTAGCGTATTTCCAAAAATGGCGGAATATCCCTTTAAAAGAAAACCAAGCATCTATTGTTTCAAAAGTTATTCATGTAAAAACACATACTGTACAGCTTTCTGTGGTAATGGCATGTGCAGAAAGACAACATTCCTGCACACCTACACTCAGACACACACACACAGCAACACACACACCCAGCGACACACACACACACACGCACGCACACACACACACACACACACACACACACGCGCGCACACACACATACACAGTTAGCAGGTGGATCCAGTTAAGGTAGCACCTTACTATTACACTCGGGTACAGTACCCCCAAAAAAACACACATGTAATAGTGATGTGTAGAAGGGGTGTATCATATGTCGTTATTGAAAATAAGTTATTTTTTATTTTCTTCACAGAAAAAGGGCAGAGGCCAATGAGTCTGAGTTTGAAGAAATAGCAAATAGGATATTTTTTCTTCTAGCAAACACTGAAAATAAGTCCCACAAACCCGAACACCTACAAGGCTTAAGTTACCTTGATAAGGCAATAACCTCACTTTGTATGGCCCTAAACTGATGGCCAATTGGCAAATAAATAATGTGTGAAAAAGCATAATTAGTACCAAGCTTTATTTAATGTCAAAATATTGTTGACTGTTGTGCTGTGTATGTTTGTTTTTATCTATAAGTACAATAATGGCATCAAAAGACTATTCCAGAGAATCAATTTTTATATCTTGAAGGAATAGCTTTGTAGATGCTCCCACAAACGTAAAGCTGCGTTGATTGTTGTTTGTTTTTATTTATTGTCCGAGTTTCCAAACAGATGCATTGATGCATTACAGTCTTTGGTCATCTACAGCACCTACTGATAAGACTCAAAGTTTAGATTGAGAGTACCTTGAATTCTCCTTTAAACAAATGAGTTACAATTCCACAAAACCATAGAGTAAGAACAGTTCTTGGGATTGAATTGATTTATTTTGGAGCTACTGTATAAGAAGTAGAATTTTGTTAACTATGACATACTGCATATTTTATGAATGTCTCAGATCCTACTATTTAACATACGCTACTTTTTTCTTTCTTTTCCTACCATGGAATGCATTGGATAAGCATACAATATTCATTAGTTCTCACATTTTATACATGGCATTTGCAGGTTCCCTAAACCACTCAGACTTGGGTTGAAAAGCATCTTCCGGCAGTATGAATGTTGAAGGGCAAAAGATAAAACACACACCTTTAAGATCATTAGCAATTAATATTTAGGGATTCAAGAAAATAACACAGTTAAACACTTGGTTAATAATTCATACTATAAACAAGAAAGTCTCCTACTTCCTTAATAATTTAGACGTAAGCTAATGTTGATTTATTCAGGAAGGTCTCTGCCACCAGCGGTGCCTGGAGTGCCCAAATTTGAATTAAAGTAGGACAGTAGCAGGCAAGTCTGTAATAACATTTGTATAATTTTATTATTGCTCTGGGCTCAGTTCATTTCCTCCTCCAGTAGCTGCGTGAAATTGTTTGATTCTGCAAACCGCCCTGAGTCTGCAGCTCTGGGGTTAGCGGGTGGTAGAGGAACAGGAAGGAATGCGACATTCTCCATCTTCTTTCTCTCACTCTCTCTCTTTCTCTCTCTCTCTCTCAGGCACATACACACAAACACAAACAACCACACACACACACACACCTCAGTCAGAGGCGCAGAACGACAAATAAAGCTTTATTATTCTGGGGCCTCATAATGCTGTTAGAGTTGCTCACTTAATAACTCACCGTCAGGAATGACAGCTGCATGTCTGGAGAATGACATTGAAAACCGCGCGCTCATCCTGCCACTAGTGATAAATATTGTAATGTCCCAGAATGTTTCAGTGGCAGGATGGCAGTTCATCACTATCACATTGCAAGGTCTGCAATAGAGTAGACTTATTGCTGTCAAGGAAATGGTCTTGATCAGACAATTTCAATTTCCTCACAAAGGACTGGTGCTGTGAATCATTTTGCAGAATAGTTTTAATAATCTTGATAATACTGGTGGTGCTATGGTGGGCCATGGTTTCATAATGGAACCTTTCAAACACAAATCAAATGACAACAATCCTCAGTCAATCTAATCCGTATTGTTAACACTGTTTCAATATTATTTACAAAACGTTGTGTCATGTACTTGTACCGATACTGATTGAGCGTGTTTGAGAGTATGAGAGCTTGTATTTTTTTCCTCTCCATCTTTGTGCAAAACAGTTTCATTTCACAAACCAGAGAGACACCATTCCTTTGTTTCACATGCTTTTCGTCATTGAGATGCTCCTTCTCATTTTCCTTCAGAGGAGATTCATTTGTAAGCGCTAGTGCGCTCCCCAACAACCTGATCAACAGTGCATAAATAAGTTTGGGCATTATTACCCAACGCATGGCGCACCTGAGACTGGGGAGCGCAGACAGGATGGGGGCGGAGAGGCCCTGATTGGCCTCCTCGGGGGCCTACCAGCACACTCCCTCGCTTCCCCCGCTCCTTCCTCCTCCGGCCCCCACCCCCTTTCCTCCTCCCCTCTCACGCAAAACACACAAACACACACACACACACACACAAACACACAGGGCTGAAGGATGCTTCAGACTGAAGCAATGCGTATTAGGTCCAACTCCCATTTTGATGCGGCCCATTTGTATCTCTTAACTGTTGCTGTGCCGTGGCGAAGCTTGCTGGCACAGTGCGCAGTCCACTGCAGGAAGGCTAATGAGACCGTGCGTATTTACATCTGTGGCCACGGGACTTATCCAGAGAGGAGCTTTTTTTCCATTTGGGGCTGGCCTGCGCGTGTTATTAGGGAAACCTTTATTATTGTTGCCCTCTAGAGGGGAGCATATAATAGGATTACATTTTATTGGAGCCTCCCAGCATTACCCTACACCCCCAACACACACACACACCCAACACACACACACACACACCCAAACACACACGATCCTCCATTTTACTCCCTCTCTCAGTTTTGATTGCAATGTCACTACCTCTTCCACAACAAGGGAATGTGTCGGCGTGAATCTGTCCCCACCTGCTCCACCTTTTCATGGTTAATAATTGTAGTTTACTCTGATAGCGACCAATGGTTCTCATGTTGAACTTGTGCACATTTTAAGCATTATTAAAAATGCATCAATTTCATCTCTTTTCCATCATGGGCACCTTCTGTTGATGTCTCAGAAGTTATTTTGAATAATCCCAAAACCTCACCAAGTCGTGATAAAACAACCGAGTGAATAAAAACATTTGACTATGTGACACTCTTTCAGAGCTCACTGGCTGTCGGTCAGTCTGCCAAGGAGCCACTGCAGATCTCTATCTGGACTTCATTGTTCTTCCCTGATGAGCGACCGCACCTTCAACAACCACCGAATCATCAGCATCATGCAGGCTTTTACTGCCCTTGTGTCTTTATAACTCCAAACATTAAAGTTCACTACAGAGGGAGAGATGCCTACAGGTTATGCTTTATGCTACAGTACGTTCAAGTCCATGACTGCTGGCATGATGTCATCGGAGCCTGCAGCCAAGCCATTTCTGTTTTGGGCATTCCACATCTGCAAGCCATTTGAAGTAATTTGTTCACCAAAACTCTACTCTGTCAGAGTCCTCTTGCTGTTGTTGCCACGGCAGCGCCAGCCAAGTCTGATTCCAACGAAAACACGCCCTTCAGTTCACAATCTGAAAACAATCAGATGTCTTCTTCTTCTACACATTCTGTTGTCCTAAAACTTCTACCTTAAACTTAAAAAAAACAAAAAAAAAAACAGTGATGAGAGAGTGCATTGTTTTAACCTGTGTAGAAGACAAATGATGCTGGGAAAACAGAAGCCCTGGGTTGTGCTTACACTGTGCTACAATGACTTTGCCTGATGGGAGAGATACTGTATAGTGCAGGGCAAAGGGAAACAGAGCAGAAAGGGTCTGTGTGTTTGGGCTTTGGCTGCTTAACCCTTGGGGGCAAATAACTCCATCCAAACTCTTTAATCCTCTGTTTGTTTTCCTCTGGGACGGTGGTCAAAAAGCACAATGTTAGCCTCCCCACCCACTCTCCCCACCCCTCAACCCTCCGACAACCCCTCAGCCCCATCGGTTTCCTGGACTGCACTTTGGTTTCTTCGGCAGCAGTCGCTGATATGCCCCAAAGAGTCACACTGCAATGTGTGGGAAAAACGACACATTAATTCTTTAGCTTCCATTCAGTCAACACGCAGCGCACAGATTAGGAGACACTACTTCTATTTGTCATCTCCTTTGAAGCTGAATCTCCTCCTCCAGTTCTAGAGCTCTTTTTAAAACGTTTAGCTTCTGTGGCATCTCACAAAGGAACATGACATTAATTACCAGGGGCAAAAAGATAAAGGCTTTGCCACTCATCGTAATAAAAAAATACACCCAGTGAAACCTCTTAGAAGAATTACAACAGACAATATTGTAATGCTATGTATGTGCCAATACATCACATATTTCAATTTTCTTCACTGATTCTACACATAAGTATGTCACATGTGATCAAAGGGAAGCATAGAGGGTTACTACATAGATGTTGTTTCCCCAGTAGTAACTCATTTCTGTGTCCTGTCCTATTCGTCAACTGTGTGTTTGTAAGATCTGTTCTGATGAATCATGATTTCCCTGAACATTTTAGAAATGAATGTCAATCACTTAGGCAATACATTTGTAAAAGGCTAAACATAGTATAGAGATTCATCTTGACCATGATGACAGAAAATCTCTGTAGTTCTTTGCTTTCCCAAAGTAGGATAAACATTTTCTGGCTAATCTTACCTCGTACTACTAGCTGATATTGCTGACAGAACATCTAGAAAAATATATACATTGTTGAATATCAGATTGATTTACAGGTATAGCAGCAATATACAATATCCTGCCTGTAAAATAATTAAAACTATTATTTCAAACGTGCTTTGATTTGTTTCCTTTAGGAATAATTCAGAACTTCTTATTGGCCAGTTGCAACTTACGACAGACAGGGGGCAAAAGAGAACATGATGGCGAGTGGTAGGCTAAGTTAAATGCTCAGTAAGTGACCGGTATGTTTCAGAACTGGGGGGGAAAAGAAAAAAAAGGGGAAAAAATCAGAAATTAAATCAACATTGCATAACAATGTGTCCCCTTAACCTGAAATTGAATCCAGTATTATACTGTAATAAAATCCAATCCTGACTATCATAAATATATAAATAACCTATATATGTTTCAATAGGGAAGATCACTCTCAAATAGTAAAAGAACACATCATGAACATCTAAACCAAATGAAACTGGTTTGTTTAACATGCATAGCATTTTCCTTATTGCAAAATGCACGGATTGTATTGCGCTGTGCCCTTTGCTATCAGTATCCCGCAGTTTGAAACTAAAAGCTTGGGAGGGAAGCGCCTCAATTTTCTTGAAATTATGCATGGTTGAACATTTGAAATGAGCTCTCGTATGTGCCCCGGGCGCTGATTCAGACTTGATTGGGGCAAACCAGGCTGCAAGTGCTTATTTATATAACAACGTCATTCTGGAGGTTGGCCATAGGGAGGAGAGGGAAAGTGCGAGAGAAAAATAGTGTCATTTTTTCCCTTAAAGCATACATCCATTGATTAAAGTTGATTGAAATCAACAAGTTCCAGCATCTCATGATGTGCTTCTTGTGTGAAAGTACACCAACACGTTGTACTTAAAAAGTGCCATTAAAAAATCAAAAGATCAGACCTAACCAACAATCTATATAATTATCATCATCTGCTGCCTTTCCTTTTTGGCAAAGAAACACACATCCATTTGCAAAAACTGCCCGCGGGAAAATTACATCAAAACTAATCATAACGATTAAAATCAGCTTTTCGGTGGAAGAGTGCAATGGATAAGTTGAGAGGAGTGAGGCTGTTTGTGCCGAAAAAATATCTGGATCTTTTTACACAATTGTATGATTAAAAATATAAATACAAGATAGTAGGCCGATGCTCTGCTGCGATGTTCTGTTCTTTCACCGGGAGTTTTATTTTGCAGATTGGTTTAGACTGGGCTAGAGACATGAGCTAATTGTATCCTGATCTTTGCCTTGAGGGGTTTCGAAGCCCTGGAGCAAGTATTCTCTGTATTTTGTTCTGTCTACCTTAGCCAAGCTATTGCATTTCTCTCTGGTGTAGCAAGGGAGGCAGATCGCAAGCGAAATCGGAAGGAATAGGTTCTCAAAAAGCAACTTTATGTTCATCAATGTTTCAGGTAAGCGCGGATTTATTTGCTTTGCTATTATTTCCGACGCTTGGTTTGACTAGGACATTCAGGGCGCAGTCGCTTTTACGCATGTGCCAGGCGATGAGCGCCACAGTTCCAACAAAAATATTTAACCACTTCCTGGATATTGTTCGGTGTTTTCTTCTATATCTGTATTTCAAGCTAGTGTCGCGACTGAAACGCATGATCACTGGATTCGTTAGCTTTCTTTACTCGACCTTCACGGAGAAAACTAAGCTAGCCATCGTCACGCTTCTGGCGTGTTGCTAAAGCTCCGTGGAACTCATTAACAGAGGTTCCGCGTCTGTTTGTCATACGTTTTAACACATCACATCTACACATTTCGAGTGAGGTTCTTTTTAGTTCCTGGCTCTTCTAAACCAGTTCCATTTCCTGAGTGCCCCAGATCCGCTAATGAAAGACGCCATTGTGGAGTAATTTGCCGGAGGGGTTTTCTTATTTTGTAAGACAGGAGGTACCTATTCTACACACGTCAGTGCCAATTTCATGAATCATCTCTTTGTACTCACCATCATTTTGCAACGGGAGCCCACTCTTTGAAAATTACAAATGAAATGTTGCTTTCTTTTGCTCACTGTTTGGCGTCTAAAACTCGTTACACATCAGCCATCACCGACACTGACGCGGCGCCGCAAACGATCGGTCTACCAAAAGTCAGACATGGCATGCAACCTATTTGGACATCCTTCGTTTGGAAGTTGGGCAATCGTACGGAATGGCTTGTGTTCATTTACTTCTAAATGTGTAGTTGCATCCTGTGCGACTTTCCCTGTTTTCTGACTGCCCTATAATGCGTCTGAGTCACTCACGGTTGGGAAACTCTTTCGCCCATAGTAGGCTACTTAACCTACCAATGCCACACCTGGCTCATCGTTGCGTCCCAATCGGCTCCTAACCATGCCACACTCTTCGCGATACAAACGATGTGATACGTAGCCCACAGCCAGGGCTGGACTGGGACCAAAAAACGGCCCGGGCATTTTTGGCCATAGTGGCCCACCATGATAATTTACACGATAAAACATATGTGCACACTGTTTTGTTTGTAAAAAATAAGCATGAAAAAAAATATTAATTATTATACTCTCTCTCTCTCTCTCTCACACACACACACACACACACACACACACACACACACACACACACACACACACACACACGCGCGCGCACGCACCCACTAGAGTGACCTTTAAACCAGCAAGGATGAGGTTGTGCACAAAACTCATGCTATTAAATACTTCACTAAATAAAACCTGCTATAATTTATGTTGAGGATTTGCACAGTTTTAGCCAACAATTCACCTTGATACTATTTAGTGAAGATGTACAGTATAGGCGTCTGACTGCATGAATGTGTGTATGGGTGTCTGCTTGTCTGCGCAAAGAAATTTGATAGTTTACTTGTTGTAGGCTACTGCGTCAAGATTGACAACAATTTCGACCAATCGTGACTGTCTTAAGATTTCAGAAGGTTGATGGCGAGCCGACAACTCGTTAATTTGATGGGTATCGCAATTGAAATGCATGCGAGAGGGGTAGGCCTACACAGAAACCACACAAAAAGACGCGCTCACACTATAAAACTTTGTTTTGCTTAACTGGGTGCTGAATCCTACATAGTAGGCAGGTTAATGCATCTAAGCAAGAGGAAGCAGCAGTCGCAGATTTCAAACTTTTAATTGTTCGTTGTGCGCCCAAACAGTTCAGCCAACATTTCGGCTACTTCTTACCTGGCTCACAGTAGCTATTCTGACCTCCTCCTCCTCAATCTGTCCCTGCTGGGTCACGTCTCTCACCTCTTCCTCCTCCTCCGAATCAATTTGAATAGCTACTCCTTCCTCTGTGTAACTACTCTGTTGCACACTCGCATGTGCCTCTCTGAAGCCTGTGCACTCGGTGCTGCTTCTGCACTGCTGTAATGTCGACGGCCCTGTTTGAACTTGTGGTGGCAAACATTTCTGTAATTTTAGCACATTTTTGCTGCATCCACTTGTAGGCTTTTGCCTTTTATCTCGCAACTTCTCTGCGCCCCCCTTGCGCTTTTGTGGTTTGTCTTTGTACATTTTCATATACGGACGGTCTCAAACTCCGGTCGAACTCCAAGAGGGAGATGAGGCCGGGGGGGAGACAGGGAGGGGCCTGAGATTTCATTGGACTAGCTCAATGTCCATTAAGGCAGTCAACCAATGGGCCGCGATTCGCTACCGTTGCGGCCGTACGCTATATAAATGAGCTTAATATTTGTTTTATAATTATGAAATTATGACAGCCTCGGCCCAATATATGCGTCGGCCCACCGGGCATTGCCCGGTATGCCCTATGGCCAGTCCATGCCTGCCCACAGCCCATTAGACCCTCAAGGCTTTGGAAAGCAGGCTATGTCTGGCCAAATATGTACATATTGGACATTTCCAACAGTAATTTAAAGGCATTCCAATGAAGTGGTTTTAGTGTCATTGTAGTAAGTTTCGTGAACCATCTATAGCTCACTGGCAAAGAGGACTCACAACCCCTTAAAATCAGAATATAGTTTTGACGTGGTTATGGTGATAAAATGCATGTGTTAACTTTTTGAGATGCTATGAGATGTCTTATGTGGCTGATAGGGCAGTTCGGGACACACTGCATTGAAGATGCCTCTATTGAAAGATGCCTCAATGAAATCTCACATTCCAGCAGGGAATATTATCGGCTACACCAGAGCTATTCCATCAGATGAGTGGATTATTACAGTGTACCTCTATCTCCATTTCAACAGGCTGTCATCTTGAAAATATGTAGCCATTTCATCCGTAGTGTTCCTTACAGTTTGGAATCTAGTGATAAGCTTAAATGAATCCTAGTTTGCATTAGAGGTTTACGGTCATTATAAATATTGAAATAAGCATAATTCATACTTTTTGTTAACGTGAGGGAAGATGACCATACATTAAGGCCCATGCTTTCATGTGTTCATTCTGAAAGTTAAGTTATGCATGCTCCAATGCTGGGTCATATACAGTACATTACATGGACTCAGTGACACCCAGATAGTTTAAAGCAGACTTAGATTCAAATTTAGTTCATAACCATCTGTAATCAAGGGAGTGAGTCAAGCCCAAACCAGGTCCAGATGTGTTGGACTATTCTGACACAGGGAAGTAGTCACCACAATCAAAATCAAAGGAATATTAGTCATTTGTTTGGGTGGCATGTTTGCCTGGCTTAAGTAAACAGACCGAGGTTATATTTTGTTTTGGAACAGATGATGGTCAGTAACTTTAGAGTTAAGGTTGTACTGTACTTTGTAGCATAGTGCATGATGAAAACCGCAACAGGTTAGTATGATTTCAACTGGTGTTTGAATCATACTGTACACACATTGCTACTCAATACTGAGGCACTTTTTAAAACCTGTAATATGCGGAGACTTTCATGTAATCATAAAGCCAATCTTTTTTTAAAGATTGTGGGATGAATTTCCATTTGCATTTTAAGGTACCTATAAGGTGTGTGTGTGTGAGTGTGTGTGTGTGTGTGTGTGTGTGTGTGTGTGTGTGTGTGTTGCGGGAGTCATACAATACCTCAAATCAGGTCCTTCATTAAAAAAAGGTTGGGATTTTGGTGTCTGTGTCTGTTGTGTGTTGCATTGCTGTGTGCCTCAGGGTCCTTATCTCAAACACTGCCCACACACACAGACACACACACACCTTAATGATAACGGTCATGACGCCCGCTGCCTTGGCACATTAGCCCCCCGCCTGCAGATGACAAGCCTTTTAGGGTGGCCCGTTTCATAGTGCAGCTTGTTCCGTGTCTATTTTTTTCCCCTTCCTCTTCTTCTTCGTCTTCTTCTTCTTCTTCCTCACTTTTGCTGGCTGGATTCAGTCACACATTCAAACACACAGACACACACATTCACTCGCTCTCCTGCTCACTCACTCACTCACTCACTCACAAGCGCACACCATCTCTCTGCAAATTAGTCAGGGAACAAATTACCTGCATTCGGAGTGTGATCCCACGCACTCCTCCATCTGCCTCACACAGGTCCCCCCTTTTGAAGAGCCGCGCGGCGCCCCGCGGGCCCCCTGGCTCCTGCCACTGA
Source organism: Sardina pilchardus (assembly GCF_963854185.1). Classification (NCBI taxonomy): domain Eukaryota; kingdom Metazoa; phylum Chordata; class Actinopteri; order Clupeiformes; family Clupeidae; genus Sardina; species Sardina pilchardus. The sequence continues at coordinate 38,289,617 of NC_084995.1, read as the reverse complement.
TCCTGGAGTTGAATTTTTAAAACTATGCATGGATTCTGCCTCGGCTCTTATCAGCTCAGGCACAAACGGCATGCAAATCAGGCTGGGATTGCTCACCACCACCACCACAGCCCGCCGCCACCACGAAGACCAGCAGCACTCAAAGGCAGGCTTAATTGCTAATTGAGTATCTAGGTGTGAAACCGACACCTCCAACTTAGAAGTGAAACATGGATGTTTTTTTTTTTTAAAAAAAAAAGCCGGGTTGCTTTTGTGACACACTCGGTAATAATTTATTCACAGCCCTCTTCTGGGCTCATGGGTGCGTTTTCTCTCAGATGTTTCAGGGAAAGGGAGGCAGTAGGAGTTTGACTGGTCTACGTTTCAGGGTTATTCCTGAGGATGCTGGGTTTAGAGTTGCTTTCAGCAGTACATTCTCCAAGAACAGGTTCCGCCTACATGTGTCTCATAAAGAAGCTGAAACAGTTTATCCTAGGTTTCTCAGAAATATGCACATTTTAGTGAAGGGTATTTATTTCATATAGAGACTCAAAATATTTAGTCTATTCTGAAGGCAGTGTTTTGTGGAATAGAGCTCGCCTATGAGGTCATGGCAATCAGACCTGTCTTCTGACATGTTTATGCAAAATCAGTAATAATAGAAATAATTGTTTGATTTGAATAGAACCCAATCACATTTAAACTATTATGTCCAGTTCTAGCTTTGAAATGCATTCTGTGGACCCCATAACCCCATTTAAGATTATGAATAATTATTTGCAGGCATAGTTCACTGAGGCTGTGGCTATTTTCTACAAGCAAAATGCCTGTCTGCACACTCTGCCCAAGCTTATATGGAAACCAAAAGGAAAATGGGGGAGTTTGCTGTATAGAGAAGGTCACTAGTACCCTGAGGGTATTTGGATAATGTAGAGATTTCTGGATTAGCAACAGGAGGTGGGTTTTATTCACAAAGTTACTATCAGACTATGTTGTAGCCTACAGTTTTATCCACTATGTACTGTGGCTTAAATACTTGTAATGTTATTCCCTCCGCACAGCTACAGTTTTGCCGCATTGCCTTAAACGCTGACAATATGTGGCAAATACCCCGGGCAATCATTTGAAATATGCTCCATTCATTGTGCTGGGAAATGTGCACGCCTTCTGATGTGCTCTACTCGAAAGTGTGGATCTTCACCTGAAGCTGTTCCTGTGCGTTAGACAGAGGAAAGCGCTTGAGAGCTGGAGGTGAAACAACGAACTCACGATGAAGAACCACAAATGTATATAGATATTAGACGCGTGCGTAATGAGGACAGATGCAGGAATTTTAAACAAAGAAGGATAACATTATGGGACAGGACTTTTACGATACCTTTCCGTAATATTCTTTCGAAATTTTCCTCGGGCAGTTTCTGAAGCCTTATCATTAGACGAAAAGGGTGGTTCACAGTGGATAACATTTCGCTGTAAGGAACCCGTTTTAGTTAATCTTATCTGTCCCATTTAGTAGGCTACTGTCGCTGTTACACCGAAGGATGGTGAGGCTATACACGAGGAAACCGATCTGTCTTTGAGTCGACTGCAACTCTTATGGATTTGATGGTTATCATGGACTTAACGAATCATAAAACGAAGACCCGACCACCCTCTTTACCTTTCTTGGATGGTACTGGACAGGCTGTAGCCAAAAGACTCCGTCCGACAGAATACAGAGATTCCGCGATTGTGATATCCATGAGTGACGGTGCCCTCCCACGTGAACAATCTGCCCCTTTGACAGTGCAGGTAATTGATATTCTTAGGTAGCCTATACAAGGAAAACACGAGCCTTTTAATCATGATGTGTGAAAGAAGAGTATGATGAGCGTTGTGGTCGGAAGTTATTTTTCCCAACTTTGCCTCCAGTAGACTGAAGGACTCATTCGTTAAGGGATGGTGTGACGAATCTGGAACAGCTGTTTACTATTTGTAGTACTGAGATATCTATTCTCGCGGTAGTCTATTACGAAAAGTGTACATTTGCTAAGTTTCTAAATATTTGGGATTACTAGAACTTCCAGTTTACTCGTTATTGCATCGCCGAACTGGATATAATAATATAAGTAAATATCCCCAGATTCCGTTAAAAAATCTCTGACCACGTAGGTTACGGTTGCAATCCACCTTCTTCTTGTTTGTAAAACTGAGTAAAAATCACCCGCCTTTTCCTAAATCTTCTCGTGTTCTAATCATCTACCAGACTAGGCTACTTAGCCAAAACAGTGTGGTCCATACCACGGCTAGGTTTTTCCAAAAAGTTATTCTTGTGTGCACAGCACACAGCATTTTCATCGCATGAGGCAATTTCAAGGGAGAACAGAGGATATACCAGTATAATCTGAATTGATAGCAGGTTGACCAGAAAGTTGTGCCCTGTGCATTGTGATAGTATCCTGTATTTAATCTCCTGTCAAATGAGCAAATGTATAGTCAAACATCCCCATGACTTTTCTGACAAATGTTTTTTGTTACCCACTGACTTACAGTATGTGGGCTTAATGCATATTTTACAGATTTAATTTGAAAGCCAAGTATATATTTTTTCCCCCTTCTGATTGACACACTAAGGTGTCCTTGTTTCAGAGTTGGTAATAAGGGCACACATGGGCAGCCTGATGCTGCTGCTGATGCTGCTGCCACCTACACTAAATGCTACACTGAATTTGCTTCTTTTCTCTCTTTGTTACCGTCACATCTTTTTAATGTCATGGGACATTTACAATGTATACATTTCAATGAAAAGTGGCCACCAGTTCAAACAAAGCATATCAGAACAATGTTTTTTTTTTTTTTTTTTTTATGAAATGGAACTACATACCAACAAAGTCATGCTAGTGTGACATCATGATATGTGTAGTCCAGTAACATGAATATAGCCATATAATCCTTTCTGTGACTTGCTGACCTTATAAAGCTTGTTTGTTGTCTTTGACAGGATAACAGGTCCAACATGTCCAGACCCATGATTACCAGATCGCCAGCCTCGCCACTGAGTAACCAGGGCATCCCCGCTCCTGCCCAGCTCACCAAGTCCAACGCACCAGTGCACATCGACGTCGGTGGCCACATGTACACCAGCAGTCTGGCCACGTTAACGAAATTCCCCGAGTCCAGGTGAGCATTGCCCCGAGAAGGGACTCATACAGAGGGCCTTATTCACATTACACATCTTGTCACAGCAACCAGTATGGTTGTTGAAAATAGATTTTAGTTATTGCTCATAAAAGTGATAATTACTGGGATCTTTTACGCTGTATTTCACTGACAAGCGCCACAACTGACAATAGCTTTTGTTTCACAGTCCATGTCTGCAGTGTGCAGCACCCCAAGCAGTTTTGGCTGGACACTGTTTTGAAGGACATGGCATGATTCAGAAAGTGAAATAGATCTAATGTAGCCCCTTGTCTGTCTTGGTCATCTTTATTAGGTCTGTGACCGCTGACTGTCATCCTCCATGACAGAACTGATGAATGTCAAAGTGTGTCTCTGTGAGTGGGACGAAGTGCATGATGGATACAGTCTTCGGATCCCCTCTTATTAACCCAAACCTGTCTCGGCAAACACTCCTCTTAGTTCCCTAAACTTAGGCCAACTTATTTGTGTTTAGCACAAATTGACAGTCCCTGCCAGATAGTAGTAGGCAGCACTATGTCTGACAGATTATGCTCCACAGATAGGCTCATTGGAAATGTAAAATCGTGTGTTTTTTCCCCCCCTCATTGCTTCCGATATGCACTTTTTGTGTGTGCGTGTGGGTGACTGTCAACTGCATGTTGGCAGTGCTCCACTCATTGCCTGACTTTCCTCAGTCATATCCCCTACTACTTATCCCACAGCTGAATAAATCATGTCTTTTGAAATGTATTTATGTTAAACAAATTTCATCATCGTTGCATCACGGCCCTGCTAACTTTCTAAACAGCAAAAATTCCCAGGCTTTTTTTATTTTATTTTTTTATTTATTTATTTTTAGATGCCTTCTGTTACTCTGACTGTTTTTGGTAGTTAAACTGCTGAACACAGAGCCCAGACAAAGGCAGTTCTGTCACACTGACAGATGCCCCAGAAGCAGTACAGGTCCAAAGGGTATGGGGGCCATCTGGAGATGAAGGGCCACGCTGTCCCCTCAGGCTGGGCCCCTGGAGCACTCTGCCCTGGGGGCCCAACCTCCACCAGATGGCCCCAACCTCTGTGTCTGACCAGGGGTTTAATCCACAATTTCTGTAATAATTTATTTATTGTTCAGTTCTGTTTTTCATTGTTATTGTCTGAGTGGGTGTACAAGCGAGGGAGTTCAGCCAGGCTTGCTGTCGCTTTTGGTGCCACATGTTTGCCTCATATTGCATCTTCCTCATTCTTTCTCGCTCTCTCTCTCCCTCTCTCTCCTTCTCTCTTTCTTTCGCTCACTCTTTCTCTCACTGTCTCTGCGAACAGAATTGGCCGTCTCTTTGATGGCACAGAGCCCATTGTCCTGGACAGCCTCAAGCAGCACTACTTCATTGACAGGGATGGTCACATGTTCCGCTACATCCTCAACTTCCTCAGGACCTCAAAGCTCCTCATCCCAGATGACTTCAAAGTGAGTGTCTGACTCAATTCAGAATGTCGTGCGCAAGGTTTATGGAAAGGATGAGGGTTTTTTTTTTTTTTTTTACTTTCTCATTTGGTCCAGAATTTGGCCATCTCCAATTAGGTTTGTTGCAGTGGGCAGAGCAGCGGAAATGTTTACTTTCTCATGAAGCGCTCACCACTTTTCTGACATTTCCTTGAGTTCACGGGAGTCACACATGTCAAATAGCATTAGTCATCTAGCTTCAGTGCATACCAAACCTAGGATTCAGGAGAATAAACACACACAGACAGGAATTATGAACATAATATTCATGGTGATTATGCCTGTGCAGCACGTATTAAAGCTGTTCCACATGAAGCCGCTGCTGGGTTTAAGATTATAGCCATTCAGGGTCTGGCATATATGAAGCGTTTTAGGTCACATGAGTTCATTGTGTTCTTTGTGTACATTGATTGTTAAATATGCAACTAAATGCCATTTTCCTCAGGGTTGGGAGTTTATCCCAGTGGTTTAGGTGCCAGAGCTGAAACAAACCGTAGGGTTGATCCCCCCCACAAGAACACCAAATACTAGACTTGTATGCTGGGGGTTAGACATCCAAGGTCCTTGAAAGAGTCATCGCCATTGGGCCATTGAGCAAGATCCCCAAACTGCTCTAGGGGTTTTCACCCTCATTGGCTGCACCCTACTTAGAAACTTGCCTGTCTGCCTTGCCCCCCCCCTCCCCCCCAGGGGATCACTGCACAGTGAAATGGGGGTTTAGTTGACATGCCCTATTTTTTTGACATGAGAAAATATCCAATGTAAAATAAAAGTCATAATCTAATAGTGGAGATCAGTATGCTCCGCTGTTTTGTGGAAAATGTTTTATTTTTAGCCTGGTCTCTCAGTGTGAGCATTTGCATTCCTGCTTGCTAGCTCCTACATGTCGTTTAGCTGTTAATTACAAACTTGCCCCGAGAGCAAACAAATAATCACATTATCTGATGGACTGTCCACTGGGTGACTCAATCTGCGCTTAAAGTATGTCAGATAAAACTAGCAAAGACAAAAGACTGGCTGGAGTTCAGTGTGAGGCCACGGTCGCTCTCTCAGACAGTCTGAAACAATCATGGCCAGGTGCTTTCTATTCCATCAATTTGTTAAAGAAAACGGCATTCTTGCTTTGGAATTTAGCATCAAATTGAATTAAAGCCCTTAAAAGTGGGGACAGATGATTTAGGACTGGTGAGATGACATGCTGTTATATTATCTCTCTCTCTTTCTCTTTTCCCCTCTCCCTCTCCTTCTCACTCTATCCCATCCCTCTCCTTCTCTCTCTCTTTCTTTCTTTGCCTCTCTATCCCTCTCCTTCTCTCTCTCTTCCTCTCCTTCTCACTCTATCCCTATATCCCTCTCCTTCTCTTTCTCTCTCTTTCTTTGCCTCTCTATCCCTCTCCTTCTCTCTCTCTCTCTCTCTCCTCCTCTCCTTATCTCTATATCCCTCTCTCTATCTCTCTCTCTCTCTTCCTCTCCTTCTCTCTCTCTCTTCCTCTCCTTCTCTCTATCCCTCTCTCTCTCTCTCTCTCTGTGCTGCTGTATAGGACTACAGTCTGCTGTACGAGGAGGCCCGGTATTTCCAGCTGCAGCCCCTGCTGGCCGAGCTGGAGCGCTGGCGCCAGGACAAGGAGCTGAGCCGGGTGTCGCGTCCGTGCGAGTGCCTGGTGGTGCGCGTGGCGCCGGACCTCGGCGAGCGGATCACGCTGAGCGGGGACAAGGCCCTCATCGAGGACATCTTCCCCGAGATCGGAGACGTCATGTGCAACTCCGTCAACGCTGGCTGGAACCACGACTCCACTCACGTCATCCGCTTCCCCCTCAATGGCTATTGTCACCTCAACTCTGTTCAGGTGAGCAGAAGGGGGCATTTAGTGTGTGTGTGTGTGTGTGTGTGTGTGTGTGTGTGTCATGAGGGGAGGGGGCATTACTATTATATTACTGTATATTTGATTCAGTGCAACTCACATATACCCATAGAATATATTAAAGGAAGGGAGAATATATTTAAGTTATACATTGACACTTACTTCCTGTAGGGCTTGGGGTTTCAAGATGGTACTGCACTTGAAAACCAGAGAATATTGCACCTCATGCCTGTAGGATCCTATATCAGAGGTGGTATCACCTGAGACAATGTGCTCATGAATTTTCATTTGAATGAACATGTTTGCGCGTTTGCAACACGCCATAAAGCAAATTGCAACATACTTCTTCAGCATCATGAGGATCAGCATGAGGTTTTGTAATGTTATCGTTATTATGTTATTAAGCTGTTTTTTGAGTAGCATTCACATTGTCTTCGGTACAAGATAACAAAGGGGAATATGGCAAATACACCTGAAGGTGTTGAAGATGAGAGTAGGGAGAAGTCTTGAATCGTACGAGTGAGATGCCTGGCACACCCCAAGCTATTTTTTTTCAGCTGAGCTTTCGGACTTTTTTTGGACCTGAGTGTGCAGACTTCTTTCTGCTTTGACACATCCTCAATTACCCAGCAACACATAATAAGCTCGGGGCATTTTCTTTCCTGACCGCTGTGATTTTTAAATGAATCTCACACTTTGTCAATATCTGTTTGAAATTCACCACAGAGTCAAACATGCGCTATTCTTTCCCGAGAAACTTTCTTTCTTTCTTTTTTTTTTTTTCAATCAAGTTTGTACAGGAATGATATATTTTAACACAAAAACAGACACGCTCGCACACGCACTCGCACACAAACACGGAGATGCTCCTTGGTGTTATGAGAGTGCACTCCCTGGCAGGTAGTCCGCAGGCAGGGCCCATAATCCTGTTTGGTTATTAAAGCGAGCCCGCAGTGGGTGCTGTATCTGCGCCTAATGGAGGCTGTGTGTGTGTGTGTGTGTGTGTGTGTGTGTGTGTGTGTGTGTGTGTGTGCGCGTGTGTGTGTGTGTGCTGGGGGAGAGTAGAGGAGATGGGATGGGGCTGGGGCTGGGGGTGGGGTGGGGTGGGGGCCGCCAGCAGAGTGAGACCTTTGTAGTTTTGGCGGGGGCTCAGGCCCGGGGCGCTGGGGGGACGTGCTGGGGATCTGTGCTGCCAAGTGGCACAGAGAGAAGCCTCAGCGCTCCCTGGGGGCGCTTTGATGGAATGCGATGATCCCACTGCCCCCCGGACACGTCTGTGGATGTCTGCGAGGCTGCAGAACGAGGGACAAGCTCGTATGCATGCACAAACACACACACACACAGGCTCGTGCATGTGTGCGTGCACTCGCACGTGGGCGTACACACACACACGCACGCGCACACACACATTCTCTCTGTTTCTCTTTACCTCTCTTCACTCTCTCTCTCAAAAAAGACATTTACATTTATCACAGCCAAACACAGTTTGGGTGTGTTTGTTGTGACAGTGAGAGATGGAGGAGAGTTGGGTGGGAATGTAAATTTTCTTACACTGCATTTCATCAGTTTGTCTGCTGGATACTGAAACCATGTTGAAAATTAGGTCTGTATAAAGGAGAAATTTGTCTCCTGCAAGAAGTCATAAGTTCTTCAGGGAATGTTTTTGGTTTTAATGCACAAATGTCAATTAGAGAAATATCTCGAAGGGACATATTATAGCAGTAACTCAAAGAGACACACAGTATACAACTCTACTACAAGGCTCATCGAGTTACAGGTTTTCTGCACAACGTGAGTGTTTCCATTCAGGTAGTTTCCACCTGTGGTCTATAACGATAGGTTTCCACACAGCAAAACACCTCATGAATTTCACCCAACAAAATTTCACCTCTGGGGTGTGGATGGCGAAACAGTAGGCTTGTGGTTGCAAGTGGTGCCAACCAAGCTAATTAGGCTATCAGCTAGCTCAAAAGTTGAGTTGCTTAAAGGGACACTTCACCGATTAGCATTAAGCTTTGTATCTTCAGAAAGTTTTTGAATGGTCGTGCATCATTCCCTCAGTTTGCCTTAAGATTGTGGAAATACGGATTTCAATGTTGGACGTCCTGCTGTCAATGATGTAAAAATCGTCATTTTACACCATTGAAAGCAGGAAGTCCTATTCATGGGTTTCATTGAAATCCATATTTCTCTCATCTCAAGGCAAACTGAGGGAATGATGCACGACCATTCAAAAACATGACTGGTTTTCTAAAGATACAAAGCTTAATGCTAATCGGTGAAGTGTCCCTTTAAAGGATCACGCCACCGTTTCGTGAAATTCGTTTTTCACCATCTCCCATAGAGTTCAATAAGTAAGCAAAAACAATATTGTTTCCGTGCATGTATTGTCTTAGTCTGGCATCGCCCCCATAGCTTAGCTTAGCATAGTGAATGGAACATCTTGTTGCCGCATAGCATGTCGAGTAAAAGTGAGTTAACCAAAAACAAAATTAATCTTTACAGTAATTTCCTGTGTATTAGCCGCATTGTGTATAAGCCAAAGGACAGTGTTTTATGCAAGTTAAAATAAACTAAACCATATTAATACCATAGTAACTTCTACCGTATTAACCTCATAGCTGAAGATATTTAGCAAAATCTATGTATAAGCTGTGGCTAATAGTTGGGAAATTACGGTAATTCCTTCTTGTGGCCTGTGTCACAACAAGTACAAATGGCAATGCAGATTAAGATGAGGCAATTTCCTAGGCAGATATTGACTGGGGACTATGGGCGAGGTACAGGCGAAGCACTTCTATTTGGGTGCAGAGATATCACGCAACATGTAAGTACCTTGTCTCACTCGCCAAGGCACAGGCAGTCTCAGCGGATTGTCAAGGGGTGCTTCGCCCCAGTATAGTCCCAAATCAATACTTGCCAAGGAAATCATGACAATGCATGCATGGAGACAAAAAATGCTTTTGCTCAATTATCTAACTCCAGCAGAGACGATGAACTACCCAGTTTCATAAAATGGTGGTGTGTTCCTTTAATGAAGATATACAGGGAAATTTGCTACAATGAAAACGAGGCGTATAAGGGCTCATTGGCACACATCTTACTTGAGTTGTATGTGTGTGTGTGTGTGTGTGTGTTTAGGTTTTGGAGCGGCTGCAGCAGCGAGGGTTCGAGATCTCAGGCTCGTGCGGTGGTGGCGTGGACTCCTCCCAGTTCAGCGAGTACGTGCTGAAGAGGGAGCTGAGGCGGGCCCAGAGAGGCCTCCAGACCAACAGGATAAAACAGGAGCAGCTGGACTAAAGACCTCCCGGCAACAGGGGGCGCCAGACATTTCAACTACCGCTGAAGCACAGACACTTCCTGTGTGATAGGTTTTTTTTCTTTACTTCTTTTTTTTTACGTATATAAGAAAAAAAAAAGAAAAAAGTGCAACTGAATTTTTTTGCCACAAGAAGATACAGAACATTTGATGACTTTTTTAAATCATCAATTTCCTTGTGACTTTCCCTTGAAGACGAAATAAAAGTCCCCAGATGAAGTTTGTTTTAAAACTTTGATGCTACAGTATGAAAAAATAAGAAATCTATGTATATAAAGGCCAAACTGTTCAAATACGATAAAAAAATGAAGTTTGTTATTACCACTGCTATTTTATTATTACAGTACATGCAACATTCCACAGAGTGAAGTCAGAAGAGTTTTGCAAGAATTCTCTCTCCGTGTATGTGATCTCTATGTTTTCCATGTTGTTTTTTAGGCAGTTTGTCCATTGTTTTTTTTCTTCTGGACAAGTAAAATGCAAAAATGAAAACAGTTGAAGTATGTAAAGATAGCTCAAAGAACTTTTATGGACAAATCTCACAGTATGCCAGGATGTCATGGCACATTCTCCACTCATTAAAATAAAAATGAATAAATAAATTATGTTAATCCGATTATCTCTTTGTCTGAGAGTACACATTTCACTAGGAAATATCAATATCTAACTTCTCTCTGTGTTATTGCATACAAATATGATACTGTGTTTATTTTTAGGTTGAATATGGCTCTGACATATTCATGGTTGAGATGTCTGACCACTCTAGTTACATCATAAAGCCACAAACAACATCCCTTGGAGGATGCTATTGCAGTGTTGGATTTGATTTATATTTAGACCTTAGCATTGTTTGTTTCATTGTTTCATGGATTCCTCAATGTGTTTGAAGCAGACATGCACACTTTCATTGAAATGAAAACAAGTTTGTGGACATCTGAAAATCATTATGCCATTTTGAATTGCAATTTGGATTACAGATAACAACACTAGTCTCATGGTTATGTTTCAGAGTGTGGCCCAGTTGATTGTGCTGAAGAACATTGTTTTATGTATTCTATGCCCTGGTACCACAATTTCATAAATACATCAATATACAGAGACGTTGTATAGTTAGCTGTTTTGGATGAGAGTGTCTTCGCTGACGGAATGTAATCCTGATGTTATGTCTTGAAGAATGAATGTGGAGTCTGAAGATAATGCAACTGACTTGACTGAAATGGAGTGTTGAATTTCTAGGGTACATAGTGCATACTGAAAAGCTGGTGTCTATATTGTGAGGAGGATGTCTTGTCAAGGTTAGGTGGTTGTTGTCATTGCGGAAATCTAGCTATGGTGTTCACAACTCTTATTCCTTAGAAAATAAAGTCAAGTTTAGACAGGTGAAATCACAAACATGTCCTTTTTTTCCATGTATTTATATGAAACCTAAAGAGCCGACAGGGACCAATAGTAATCTACAGTATATTCAGTTGAGGACGGACATAAATTGGTGAATGCCTTCATCCTTGTATTGACCCCCGTGTCTTTCACCATTTTCCATGATTAAACTAAAGTGTCGTGTAGTCTCCCTAATGTTTTGTGCTGTCTCCCATCTCCAAGACTGAAACATGTCTGACACAGAGCTTCAAATGTCCTGGTCCAGGTCTGATTGTGAGCTTTTACTCACTTCGAGAAGTGTCTTCATATGATGTTCTTGAACAGAGGAGTCAAATATAAAAGAGAGCAGAATGGTGAAGATTCTTGGAAAATGTGTGAGGCGTATCTGTTTCAAAGCAATCCGAGAAGCAGATAATGTTGGATTATCTCTGTACGAATATATATGTGTCAGAGCATGTCTGTGGGTTTGGTTTTGTGTGTGTTTGTGTGCGTGTGTGTGTGTGTGTGTGTGTGTGTGTTTGTGCGTGTTTGTGTTTGTGTATGGGAGCCCGAGTGAAAGTGAGTGTTCAGGGATGTCTGTGTGCCTACCCATCTGCCTGCCTGTGGTTGGGTCTCGTGAACTGTCTCTTTCCATTCAGCTGGTGTGTGGCCGACATCTCACTGTCCTCCATTCCAAAAGAGGGGGAGCGCTTTCAGCATCCCTCTCTGGCTCAAAATGTGACTTCAAGTGATGCTCTCCCTCATAATGTTAGTGGTTGGAAGAACACAAATTGCGCCATCTCTCTCTCTCTTGTTCTTTCTCTCTGTCTCTCGCTCATTTGCTTGCTCTATCTTTCCCACCCTACCTCTCTTTCTTGCTGTCCCTCTTGCTCTCTCTCTCTCTCTTTCCATCTATCTCTCATTTGCTTGCTCTATCTCTCTTTCTATCTCCCTCTCTCTCTTACCCTCTCTCACTCACTCACTCATGCACACGCGCACACACTAACACACACTCAAACACACACTCACTCAAACACGCACACAAACACACACACACAGAGAGAGAGAGAGACTTCCGCCCCACCCTCCAGTGTCTGACGAGCTCTAGTTTTACTGTGTCCTTGCCCCGGGCGCTCCGGCTTCAGAGTAGCCCCTCACTGGCGGGAAGGGCCGCAGGGCCAGTGCTGCGGTGCGTTTTGCTCAGCTCATCCTAAACTCCATTAGCTGCACTTTTATTTCTGGAGCTGGTCTTTAGAGAGAGGCCATTGTGCCACAGTCCAGTGCTCAGGCTAAGTGGAGGAGAGGCAGGCCCAGGAGACAGGGAGGAAGAGGAGGAGGAGGAGGAGGAGGAAGGTCTTTTAAAAGCCCAGCAGACTGAATGGAAACAATGTCCTCGCCGTGCACTCTGCTTGGTTTCTTATGCATGCTGTTGGTCACCCATCCTCCCACTATCACCTACTTAATCACCCCTTTACTGACCTGTTCAGTCACTGACTCACTCACTCACTCATCTACTCACACACTCATTCATTCATTCATTCATACACTGACTCATCTACTCACACACTCATTCATTCATACACTGACTCATCTACTCACTCACTCACACATTCATTCATTCATTCACTCACTCTTTCATTCTCTTACTCTGTCACGAATTCAGTTTCTCCATTAGCCACTCTCTCTCTCTCTCTCTCTCTCGCACTCTCACTCCCCTCTCTTGGTCACCCAATCCACTGGCACACTCATTCATCCATTCTGTTAGTCATTCCTTCACTCATTCATTCACATGCTTTTCCATTCATTTTTCTCTCACTCTCTCACACACACACACACACACACACACTAATCCACTTTCTCCGTGAGCCACTCTCTCTCTCTCCTTCCCTCACTCACTCACCACCACCACCCGCGCTCAAACTTTTCAGGCTGTAACTAACCACATCATCAAATATTAAGCGCATTATGCAAGCGGGCCACTCTCTCGCCGGGAAAACTTCTTACCTGAGAGGGCTATGGAGTTGAAGGGGGGGAGAGATTGATCGCAGGCAGCAGGCCTCTCTTTACTTAGTGGCACTGAGCGGAGCCGACTGCTGCACGCACGCCCTGTCAGCTGGGCTTCGCCATATCCCTTCAGGACTCCGATCCAAAGTGAAATCCCACACAGAGGGCTGTCGTCTGTCTTTTAATGCTCTTGGCAGAATCCCCCGCTCCCCTCAGCTTCCCACGTTTTCTCCCTCTTTCCGTCTCTGTTTCACCACGCCACTGACTCCATTGCCTTACAGACGTGTCTATGTGTGTGTGTGTGTGTGTATGTGTGTGTGTGTGTGTGTGTGTGTGTGTGTGTGTGTGTGTGTGTGTGTGTGTGTGTGTGTGTGTGTGTGTGCGTGTCTGTGTGTCTATCTGTCTCTGTGTGTGTGTGTGTGTGTGTGTGTGTGTGTGTGTGTGTGTTTGTGTGTGTGTGTGTGTGTGTGTGAGTGTGTGTGTAAATTTGTCTGTGTGTGTGTGTGTGTGTGTGTGTGTGTGTGAGTGTGTGTGTAAATTTGTCTGTGTGTGTGTGTGTGTGTGTGTGTGTGTGTGTGTGTGAACACAGTCTTGGCATTTACTAGAGGGAGGAGGATGAGGATGTACATAAGGACATGATCGGTAGGTGCAGCCCAGAGTCAAAAGGATTTTGAAAATCGCTTTTGCACAGACTGGAAGCACAGTTTGACGAATTGCTCTGTCAAACATGTCTCAGCCCCAAATGTACAATGGTCCAAGTGCAACCCTCCTGTGTAAAATATACGTAGTCTTCAAAATCAAAACATTTTGGTAGTTTTCAAATAGCAGTGAAGAGCATTTACGGGCGAAAAAAATAAGAATGAAATGTCGAAAATACCACTCCCCTGAGAGTGCTCGAAACCCTTCATAAGAGCTGAGTAAATGTCTGGCACGTACATCGGGACACATGAAATATTTAGAAGGAACAACTTCAGCAGCACCCCGGCTCTGCGGTGAAAGGGAAAGAGGCGCTTTCCTGCACCCCTCTGAGTGACTCTGGCCTCACCTGTGGGCCAGGCGCGCTAATGAGGCTCCGCCAAGGCCTCGCTCCTCATTTCCTGCGCTCACACCGAGTTGAAAAGGAATCAGAGATGGTCCTCACTGAGGCAACACACTGTCAGAGGAGGACCAAGGAGGATTAATGCTGAGGAGATACTCACATATCCACTCGCATATCGCATTTTTTTTTTTTGTAATATATATATGTAGAGGAAAGCAGATTTAGTAGATAATGAAAAGCCAGAGAGAAAGACAAGAAAGTGAGAAAATGAGAGAGATAAGAAAAGAGAGAGAGAGAGAGAGAGAGAGAGAGAGAGAGATAAAGGAGAGAGACAGAGAGATGAAGAAAGAGAGAGAAATTGGGATAATTTGAGCGGGCTCTTCGTCTGAGGAGTCTCATGCTCCAGTGATTTCCGCGGATAATCAAAGGGCAGAGCTGACCCTGTAGAGTCCTCTCCACACTGCACATTCTTAATTACGCCGAGCCGGATTGTTTGATCTCATCGGCCATCATCTTATATTCACCCAAGACAAGTAAAACCCTATTAGCACTCTCTCTCTCTCTCTCTCTCTTTCTCTCTCTCTCTCTCTGTCTTTCTGCCTCTCTCTCTATCTGTTTTTCTGTCTCTCTGCCATTCTTTATTTTAAAACCTTCACATCAATGTCTTTAAATAATTCACTCACACCCCCAATGCAGTTGACCATTTTTATGATTATGCTGCCCTGTTTGCTCTTAGAGTCTGTTATGATCCTGTCACTGATGCGCACAACAACAACACACTCACACACCCGCTCACGCTCATGATCACACTCACGCTCACACACACACACCCACGCACGCACGCGCACACACAC
The DNA here is from genome assembly GCF_963854185.1 of Sardina pilchardus. Taxonomy (NCBI): domain Eukaryota; kingdom Metazoa; phylum Chordata; class Actinopteri; order Clupeiformes; family Clupeidae; genus Sardina; species Sardina pilchardus. The sequence goes on along the minus strand of NC_084995.1, from coordinate 38,274,544 downwards.
ACACACACACACACATATCAATATACATACATACATACACATACACAGCACAAACCTAATCTCTCTCAATCTCTCTCCCTCTGTCTCTCTCTCTCTCACACACACACACACACACACATACAAGTCTGCACCCACTCCTCAACGCCTGGGGCTTCGCTAGCCTGAGACTCACACTGAGGGAACAGACTGAAGCCTCATAAATACCTTTATTCCGTTATAATGACCACATTTCCATCTATTATTTCTAGAAAGTCAGAGCGGAGGGCGTCAGCTTCATTTGCCTGATGAATGCTCTGGCAGATCAAGCCGAGCCCTTTGGCTCTCTGCATTGTCCTGCTGAATATAACCGCGTCTAGGCCCAAATCCCAGAAGTAGAAATATTAATTCGCATTTTCACTGAAAGGCATGTAAGAACACCCTCAACCATTTCAAACGGACTTGTCACCGAGTCTGTGAACAGGATCTCTACATGAATAGTGCAGTTCTCATGTGCAGTGAGCATTAAGCAGGAATCCTGATTTACTCTGAGTTTTGTTTTTTTTTTTAAACTTGACTGTTTTTTTGACGCAAGGCTAAGCCATGGTTGATCTGGAACATCAACTCGTGCAGGTCTGAGCCAATCCCATCTCTGAGATTAAATTCTGGATGTACACGGCATATTTGCATGTGTCACCGAGACTGCCCCCGAGCCATGCCGTCGTCAGGTAGCTCTCGGGACATATATGCATGACAGCATCCCAAGAGGAGACTAGGCAGTAATGGCTCCCTTGCAGAGATGCGTATTGTTTATTTATCTTGCCTTGAGTTGTAATGTGCTCTCGGTGAGGCATTTTAGGCTGAACCACACTGGCTCCAGGCCCCTTGGCTCGGACTTTTTTTCCGCAAGAATCATTTATATTCTACTCTTGAGGTTACAGAGGAACATGAGATTGGAAAACAGCAGAAATTCTATTCAAATGGCTCAGGGCTAATGGAAGCCGCAGAGCCAGAATGTTGCGGAGCATATTTAAACAGTTATTTATTTCCGCTTCCAAATGCAGGCCCATGCTATATAGGCGAAGAGGCTAGAGATGCACCATACCCAGACACAAACACACACTAATTAGAAAACATCTGATGCAATCTTTCCTCCTCTCTTTCTGTTTGAGGCACACACACACACACACACACACACACACACACACAGACACACACACACACACACACACACATGAAACAGCTCTCTGACAAATACACACCCAAAATGATGTTCACACTCACAAACAACAGACACATTTCTGTGACAAAAGACACAGTAGGTTCAGCTTTTCTAAATTGGGTTGCCTTCATTGCAATTAGCCCCGCAGCGCTGTCTTACAAACACACCTGAACACAGATCTGTGCTCTTCCCCCATACCGTCAAGCGAAATATCTCCACAATGTGATAATTGCCGGGGTGTCCATGCAAATGTTTCACACCATTATTCTCTCTCAGTCTAGCTCATTTCCACCCCGCCAGTAGAGAGAGAGAGAGAGAGAGAGAGACAAACAGACAGAGAGAATGACAGACGGACAGAGAGAGAGAGACTGACACAGAGACAGACAGAAAGAGAGAGAGAGAGAGAGAAAGACTGACAGACAGACAGACAGAGATAGAAAGAAGAGAGAGAGACTGACAGAGAGACAGACAGACAGACAGACAGACAGAAGGAGAGAGCGCGAGCAGCCTGAGATGTGCAGGCCACACACGGCACCCTCTCCTACCGGGCAGACGGGGGGGATGGATGGGGGGGCCCGAGCAGCACCGGGACGGCCAGAAACAAGCACCTTTAATGATTCCGCCGCTCGCTCGCCCATCGGAAGGGGGCCGCCCATCCATCACGGTCCGCGGGCGCCCCGCGGCTCCCTCCGCTACAGAGGACAGACGTGGTCCGGGGCGATGTGGGACACAATAGAGGTCTTTCAACAGACCTATAAATACATGATCTGTCAGCGCGGCGGGGCCTGCGGGCGCGCGCTCAGCCAGCGCTCAGCCGCCCGCAGCCGGCCATCACTTATGCTAAGATATGCACCTGCCCCGGGGGCCAGCGGCTCAGGCTCAGTTCATTTCAGCCCCCTCATCAAGCCGCGCGCGCTCCTCACCTCCAGCCATGAGAGAGAGGGAGAGAGGGAGAGAGAGAGAGGGAGAGAGAGAGAGAGAGGGAGAGAGGGAGAGAGAGAGAGCAGGAGAAAAAAATATATATTTAAAGAGATGGGAGGGGGGAGAGAGGGAGAGAGAGAGAGAGAGAGAGAGAGGTGATTCATTATGATGGAGAGTGAAACATTAGCCAAGCAACACAAACAGGGGGTGTGAGGTTAGAGAGGGATGCTATTGACCAACCTGCAACGGCTCCATTAGGTCTCCTGCTCCACGCCGGAGCTCTGGAAGGGATGCTGTTCTTCTCATGCAGCCAGGGGTCCAAAACCTCAAATGAACTACTCTCACTCCCTCACTCCACCCTTCCTCTACCCAAATGCACACACACACACACGCACACACGCACACACGCACACGCACACGCACACGCACACGCACACGCACACGCACACGCACACACACACGCACACGCACACTACATTAAATGATTGGGGTTGGGGGGATTAATATAATGCCTGTGACTGTGTTCAGACATAATCATGACTACACAAAGCGGGCATGTTTTTTCGGCAGACCTAAAGGGCTCCATCACTCCTGTCATGAAGATCCAGCCTCTGTTGAACACATCATGTAACCCAGTGATGTCGTGTCTGCATCTGGTGTGTGGGCTCCTTCACTCTCTTACAAAAGCAATCATCTCTCGCCTACACCAACCCACCTCCTTCAGGGCAAAAAAAGAACCAGATTCTTCTTCTTCTTCTTTTTCTTCTACCTCTTCTTCTTCTTCTTCTATTCTCCCAAAAAGGAGGTGGGTGATGCCATTGAAAACGTTCTCTTCGTCTTGTTCTCGTTCTAACGAGTGGCACGGCATGCAGACCTTCCCGGCTTCCTGTCTTCCTGCTTCTCACCTCTCCTCCGATAGCACCTATCTCAGGTGAGAATCTGCGCTGTGCTCGCCACGGGCCCCTGGGCGCAGATCACCAATCAAAGCAGGGAGGCTGCTGGCTGGCTGGCTGGCTGGCTGCTGGGAGATTAGCACTCAGGAGTCTGCACTTGTGAATAGTAAACAGGCCAACATTTCCATCCTGAATAATGTGGGGAGTATATGGTTCGGAATATATTCGTACTGTACGTGACATATTTCTCAAAGGCTCACCGCCCGCCTAGGTGTGGGACCGATGTTGATGTTGAAACTGGGAAAGAAGTGAGCGGACCAGCTTGTGTTCATACGGACCGTGTACAGTACATTTCATTAGTAGGCTATGAGTGTGCGTGTTATTCCTTAAGCGTGACACAAATTGTTAACACCTTGTTCCTTCAGGTTAGCATGATGCCTCATGATACTCTCAGGGAGGTAATGCTAAGTTACCTGGGGAAAGGGTTTCATCCGTTTTTTATCATCAAATGTGTAAGGGTCCCAGAACAATTCTAAACATTTGACATGTTATGCATTGTAGCCTACGGCTTAGGACACCTTAAAGACAAGACCTCATCTCAGGTCTCTATATTCCAGTGGAATTAGTCACATGTCTGTAAGCCCTTCTTAACGTATACCTTCATTACCTCCCGTTTAGTAGTTGAAGAATGTGGGTCACTGACTGTCTTTGTAAGTCAGTATCTTACCTCATCTATATGAACATTAGTGCTTCAAGGTTTTCAAGGCAAACTTTTCTCCCCCCTCCAGAAGCATATGTGCCCTTCCTGTTATAAGCACACTGGCACGCTGGAACTGAGGATCCACCACCACACTGCGGCCGCTGCCACCACTACCACACTACACGCAGGGCATCACATCGAGAACACCCTATTAGGGTGATTATTTCAATCCCTGTGGCAGCACAGGCAGGTGTGTGTGTGTGTGTGTGTGTGTGTTTGTGTAAGTGTCCCTGTGTGTTTCTGTGAGTGTATGTGTTTGGGGTTGGGGGGAAATGCAGGGAGAGGGAGGTGACGGAAAAGGGGAGTGGTGGTGTGTGTGTGTGGGGGGGGTTGCAGGTTTAATCCCCCCATCCCCCTTTCTGTCTTCCTCTCTCTCTCTCTCTCTCTCTCTCTCCCGAGCCCTCCTTTCGCCACAGCTGCCGCCTCGGAGGCAGCCCCTCAGCCTTCAGAAGGCCCCCCCCACCCCACCCCACCCCACCGTGCACCACTCCTCCAGTCCCCCGCAGCCAAGGGAAGGCAGGGGAGAGAAGGAAAATAAAACTTGAGGCGCATGACGCTAGGCCATCTGGGTAATCTTGTTCAAAAGGCTCTAGGTGATAGCTGCAATTTACACAGGCAAAAAAAGAAATCAGGCCTCATTAACATGCCCACCAGCCTCAAGGAGATGAAATTGAATAAACCAAGAATTAGGAAAAGAATTACACTAAACCAATACAGAATATTTAACATTAGCGCATTTTGTTCTTATAATCCACCCCTGTGAAAAACAAAACGATGAAGGTTTAGGATACTAAAATAAGACTAGACAGAGAGAAATGTGTAAATATGCATTGCGCCAATGTTGAGGAAATCATGTAGTTACAGACCATGACATGTGCGACTGTCTTTCTTCTTTCTCTCTCTCTCTCTGTAAACACACTCCAGAATGTGATAAGATGACATGACTCCATGTAACACCGGTGACTGTATTTCCAGGCTCTGACTTTGAGTGAATCACTTTGTGATGCCATCGTGTGCCAAGCCACATGACTGAACACGGCTGCAAAACAATCAAGTGTTTTAATGAACCAACAGCCATGTATAGAGCAGAGTGTGTTCCCGGCTAGGGCACCCTGGAGTCGCATGTAACCAAGTGTGGCAGTGCGTTTTTACCCGCACGCGGCGGCATATGCGCTGTGTGCAGCGGGCAGACATTATGCCTTTACTCTCCCCCCCCCACAGAAGCATATGTGCCACGTTTGCAGCGGAGGGGCTCAATACTCGCTGGATCCAGGCCATGCGTGTGTGCATATTGCATTTCACCCAGTGGATGTATGGGTGTGTGTGTGTGTGTGTGTGTGTGTGTGTGTGTGTGTGTGCATTCATCTGTGCTTGATTTTGTGATTGTGCATGCTTGTGTGTGTGTGTGTGTGTGTGTGCATATGGGTAGGGAGAGGGTGGAGGGAGTGAGGGTAGTTCATTGATCGCGTGATCTGTGTCCATGTTCATGTGGTGAACTGTTGTCTGTACCTGTGTGAATGGAAATGAGTTCCATAGACAGAAAACACCATTACAATTCCCTTTGTGCTCGGAGTTCTGCAGAGCACCATAAGAATGTTCATATTATGTTATATAAACGACATAAGAGGATTGTGATGCTAGTATTAGTATGTGCTCATTCCTTGGCATGGGGGATAGCGAGTGAGCACAGCGAGCAGAAGTGCTTATGAAGTGTCGATGTAAAACCCCTTGGCTGATATGTTTTGCCCCCCATGTGTGCGTTGATATACCACTGGGAGTCTTTCTCCAAGCTCATTCCTCTCTATTGAGGTAACTGTATGGCCAGATTTGTTTTGAGTGTGTGAGTAAATCTCTCTCTCTCTCTCTCCCTCTCTCTCGCTTTGTCTTTCTCTCACCCTTTTTTCTCCCTCTCTCTTTCTCTCCTTCACTCTCCCTCTCTCTGCTTGTCTGTGTCTGGATGTCATCTTGTTGCTGGCCTGTCTTGCACCCCTCGGAGGCATATCCCATCAGGCCTTGCGTGTGGCGATGAGTCGCGACAGGAGTGATGTGATGGGAGTGCCTGACAGGTCATTCCCTGCTGCCCGCTGTCTTTTCCTCTGTGGTCACGGGGCAACACATACAGCTGGTCAGTTAGGGAAAAAACAAAAACGAAATGTTCACAAATGCATGCACATGCACACATAGACACACACACACACACACACACACACACACAGACACACACAGACAGACAGACACACACACACACACACACACACACACACACACAGACTGTCATGACCACCTGGCTCAAGGGTGGAGTGACATGAATTGTGGCGAACCCAGTATGGACAAGCAAGGGCCGTCATAAAACACACACACACACACACACACACACACACACACACACACACACACACACACACACACACACACTCAAACACACAGAGCCTTGGGTGTTATCAGAACCTAGAAAGCCTGCATTGCTTGGTAGTTCCTGGCTGGTCAGACTATGTCTTCTGGTCATCATGAATGTTGGGAGAGAGTGGAGTGATTTTGAGCAAATGTTCATTAACAAATGCTAATAACGCTGACAGCTTTTCAGGCCGAGGGCATTAAAGGAATATATGAATGTGACGAACCACAAATCATGTTTGAAGCCTCAATTAAGATTTATTGATTAAATTCAATATTCAGAGACCTCAGGCTCAAAACACCAGGAGGAGTGCATGGTTTGCTTGATTGATGGGAAAACATTCTGGTCAAGTGTGGCTATGGATCTAATCCAAGTTTCTTTTCTTAAGAGGCAAATCTGCTATTCTACAAACCAGTCTATTTTTGAATGATAACGAGTCCAACTTTTCATCAGGGACCGAAAAGATGTTTATTGGAGCAATTTTGAGTAAGACTGGAATATGCATTTACAATGAAATAGCATGCGTAGCCTTTGGGGAGGATTTCACAACATCAAGGAAAGTCGTTCTTTTAAGTCACTGTCCAGGCTCAACCTATCATTACATTTCTATGCTGCTAGAGAGTACTGTACCTGCAGACAAATGTAACCTTTGCTAGTGTAAAAAAAAGGGTACAAAAATACAGTTTGTGGATTACATCAATATTATTCCAGGCAGTTGCCGCCATTTTGCCAGGAAACAGTCTGTACAAGCTGATTACCGAACCATATTCGCACCACATTCGGTAATCGACATGTAGGCTACGGGTTCTCTCCTTGCAAGATGGCGGTGGGAAGAATAATGCAATTCATTGCCTGCACAGTCATTGTGTTACTCTTTTTAATGCATCGCCTAACAAAGTAAAAATACTTTGGTTTATCTGCTGGGGCCACACCATAGAAGCATAGACGTGTAACTGTATTTTGAGCAAGGTCAGCGGGTTAAAATAGTGTTTTGCTATGCAATGGTATTTCGTTGTTAATGCATGTTCCAACTGCTCTGATTCATGTACTCGTTGTCGCCCAAAAATAGACCCAATGGTTGTAGCATTCCAAGCTTTTCATATGCTGGATCAGTCAGTGGATCAATCACTTTTGATTCTGACCTAGCCTCTGTGTAGCCTAGCTCCGCCTTCCTACGTACTTCCGTTCAGTTTTCCTTTGCGTTCACTTCATCGTCTGGGCCTGCGGTATATTCGCGGATTTTCTCAAGACAAAAATGTGCGGGTCCAATCAGCGAACAGATGGAGTAGCTGAGAACGATGACGTTGAAGTTGTGCGCTAGTTTGAGCATTTCACGTCACAACCAAACATTAGCGATTGGTTATGGCTGATCTGGGCTTGCTGAGTTGCTCTAGGCAGATCCAATAGCTTTAAACATCAACAGAGTATCCGCATTCAAGGAAGTTGGCAATGGAAAGTGGCCAGACTCTCTCTGTACATTATGAATGTATGAGAGTTTGGTAGGACCAGGCTAGCCTCTCTGGTGAAGGTGGGACAAAACTACCAGAAACTCAAAAATAGACCTTGGTATGAGTGTTTGGCATTTCTATTGGTCACACTGGAAGAACACTTCATTTATCAAGTTTGATGATTTAAGGATAAGCATAATCTATCTATAGACAATTAGTCGATGTACTGGTTCATCAATGTAAAAGCCTAAGAAAACTTTCCTAGATTAACCTCTGACCAACATCACATCGATGATATCATATCCAACATCTTTAACATGTGGTTTAAAAAGTAGAGAAGACAGTGAATGTAATTCGAAGTGAATCAACATATTGTCTACCATCCACGGACTGAAGCTTGGGAACACTAACTGTAAAAGTCCTGTTTGAAAGTGTTTCAGAATCTTGATAGGAATAGTGTTTGACAAAAATAGTTTGAACAAAGGTGGTTCTGCACCAAGCTCCTTGTCCTGCTTAGCCTGAAGGCAAGTGGCGCCACACCCTGTATCAAAGCAACCAGGCAGACAATTAAACAGGGAATGTGATAGTGAGCCTAATGACATCACGTTTTCTTTTTGTAAAAAGTAAAGAACTGGATAGAGCTCCCATGAAGACATTGAAGATATCGGGTTGGTTCATAGAGATGTATTTTTTATTAAAGAAACACACCAAGTTTGTGAAATTAGCTTATTTACTGCTATCCCAGAGCTAACTAAGAGGATACTGCCCTTCTCTTCTCAGTGCATGTAATAACCTAGTCTGATACTGATAGCCTAGCTTAGCATAATTCACTGAAAGTGCATTAGATCAGGTAGCCTATAGCTAACCCAAAGCTAAAAGGGAACTTATTTCCCCAAAAGCTGGTGTGTTCTATAGGTGTATATGTCCATGCCTTATTATAGCCTTATGGCCTCATAGCCTTACCCATGTGCTGCTGTCACATACACTTATTGGAAGACCACCTTTAATGGAAGCCTACCTAAGACTTACAAACTTTTTTGTTAGTGTTCAGCTTACAGTGTTGCTTGCCCCTTTGGTAAGGACAACGACCTCGATGCTCTATGTAAATGATGAACGCGGGAGAGGTGAACATGATGGGCTATGTAGGTCACGTGATCAGCCTATGAAATGCGTGAGTAGTGACAGAGGGACAGCTCAGTAGTTTTGTGTGTGAGTGTGTGTGTGTGTGTGTGTGTGTGTGTGTGCCTGTGTGTGTGTGTGTGTGTGTGTGAGTGTGTGTGTGTGTGTGTGGTGGCCAGCTCAGGGTTGAAGAGGAGGTCAGCCTCTCTCAGAGCGATGGAAAATCGCCTGAGGGCGCAGTAGCCTAAATGAGGGCATATCCCTGGGGGGGAGAACTCACCGCACACACCCCCCTCCCCCCAGCCTGCCTCTGCTTTCCCCTCCACCCGCCCGCCTGCCCTCTCCCAGCGACAGCCACTCCTACACCCAACAGAGCCTGCCTGTACCCAGCCCCAGAGCGGGTCACCCTTAGCCCATCAGCACTCGCTTTTATATGCACAGACGGACAACAAGGAAAGAAATTAATAAACAAGTCTGAGGAGGCAGTAACTGAAAAGTACTGCCCGCAAGGCAGTGTGTTTGGCAACGACCAAAAAAACCCAAAAACATTCGCTGTTGCTCAGCATAGGTGTTAGGCACCCAACATGTTCCAGAGCCAAGCTGTCTTTGTTTCTCAGCCCATTCAATTTGCCTTTGTAAGTTCACTGAGGCTTGGTCGCAGATTTGAAGCTGAAACGATGCCCTAGCAAGAAGTCATCCATCATGCAATCAACGCACAGATTTCGCTTCTGGGGATCACACACCATGAACGAATGAAAAACAGGGAAGAAGGGAGGAGGGGAGGGAGAGAGGGAGAATATTTGAAAGTAAACATAGTAATACATTTGATTATAAAAATAATAAGAAGGATGATGACTGCAGGGGTGGCCTCGGGTGCAAAATCTCATTAATGGTTGTTTCGATTCTCTCTTTTCAATACATTTGTTAGAAGTGCCAGAGAGAAAGAGTTCAATTATCATCGCCCTCTCACCTCTTAGAGCATGGAGGCGAACCAGAGGCTGAAAACCCCTCACTACAAAACAACACCCACTGGCACTCCAGGCTCTTGGCCTGCAAGTGTGTGTGTGTTTGTATGTGTTGTATGTTTATTTTAACATGGCTGTATTTGTTCATGTGTGCATTTATACTGTATATTCTGTCAGAGTGTGTGTGTGTGTGTGTGTGTGTGTGTGTGTGTGTGTGTGTGCGCGCGTGCGTGTGTGTGTGTGTATGTGTGTGTGTGTGTGTTTTGGTGCTTACAACACGCATAAACCCTGTCAAGCCATGAAGTATGGAGGCAATGTGCGGAGTATGGGTTTGGGTGATAAGTATGAGGGAGACGCCTGAAGGGTTTGATCGGCAGACTTTGGCCAGAAAAGTAAGATTGCAAAAACCTTGAGGGGCGAGGGGAGGCGGGGGGGCATTGACACTTTATATCAGCCTCACTGCTCATATTTTACCTTACCTAACAAGCATCACATTACAGTGTATCACATTACCCCTTGACTCCAGAAATTACAAAAAATCTTCCTCTTTTTTTTCTCCTCCAGAATCTTAACAAATCCAATCCAAACATTAAACGTGGCATAGCATACTTACATGCATCCGTTTGGCAGCCATCGCATTCTTTGAAATGCACACAAACAAGCACAAAGACGGCTCAACTCTATCTTTGTTTTCAGGTCTTTCCATGCTTCGGGCGCTGCATGATGCAGGCCTTGCCTGCAGGCCTCTCCCCCAGGCTCGGGACTTAAGCAGGGAGTGTTTCCCCCCCGGGGCTGTTGTGTGTGCCCTCTTTCTTTCAGACAGAGCTCAGAATAAGGGTGTATGTGTTCCAAACCCACCTCATATTCCTTTGTCAGGCCACTGGGGGATGCCTCCAGGCCAAACTGCCATTGGGCCTTCAGGGCAACTCAAAAGAATGGCAACAAAAAAAAAAAAAAAACAGAAGGGGGGAGGGGTGGTGTTGGTGGTGGTGTTGGTGGATACTTTTTCTTGGGAGTAGCCCAATGCATGATGAAATGGAAAGTTAGAGTTTGCAAGAGCTCAAAGAGACCACCCAAACCAAATGGATTTCCCTGTTTAAATTATACCCAGCACTATATATGTTGTCAAGCCATTTCGTTTCAAAGATACTGAAGTATATACCTATAATGCCATTTGCTGCTGAAAATAGTCATTCATAACATGGTATACAATTTGCTGAATTATTAAAAAACATAGATGTTGACTATAATCAGTGTCCTTCTGTTTAGAATACCAATACATAAAAAAATGCTTAAGGTCTGATGGCCATTATTTACAATCAACATTAAAATAGTGTTCAAATACATTCAAGTACAGTGAATTGTATCATGGGGTAAATAATTGAGAAGATGAATAATGTATTGCGGTTGAGAGTAAGAGAGAGAGAGAGAGAGAGAGAGAGAGAGAGAGAGAGAGAGAGAGAGAGAGATGTAAGCTGTTGGGTAAAACCTCACATGAGAGATTTGAAATGTTGCGCGTGGCCACTGCTCACACACAGGCCAATCTACCTTCATTCTGTACCTAAGAGAGACATTGGCGTTATTAAATCGGAGAAAGTAGATACTCTCCTCCACCTCGTTTCCACAGCCCTAGCTGGAGGGGATGGAATAGTCATTCCCGCTCTCACCCGCTGGCACACACAACACTGCTCCATTTCCATCTCTTTGTTGCATCTGTGGCCATCCAAACTGCAGCATCTGTTCACCGAGTTCCACTTTATATCTATTCCCATTTTTTTGTGTTTGTGCGTGTGTGTGTGTGTGTGTGTGTGTGTGTTAGTGTCCTCATATGAAAGGATTGTGAGGCGAAGGGAATGTGTTTAGAAATCCATCTGTTTGGGCGAAGCCTTTTTTTTTAAGTAGGCAATTTATGCATTTAATCTACACTGAAGTATATGCCCTGTGGTCGCTGACAGAACATACCCATGGCTGAACAATGCAACTGTACAAGGGCTTGGCTGATGCAAAAATGTGGCCTGATTGCTGACAAGATCAAGGCCTTGAGCCTTCAGCAAATGGTCATAGGCTGTGGCACTTTAGCATGTTAGCACATTCAGATGGGGAGGGAGGGCATATATGAGCACGCACACACACAACACAACACAACACAACACAACACAAAATGAAGAGAGTGAGAGAGAGAAAGAGAGGGGAAAAATAAAAGTGTAGGTGTGTGTGTGTGTGTGTGTGTGTGTGTGTGATAAAGAGAGAGAGAGAGAGAGAGAGAGAGAGAGAGAGAGAGAGAGAGAGAGAGAGAGAGAGAGAGAGAGACAGGCCAACTTTTGGTGCTTAGGTTTGCTTCTATCCTACATTAGCCAGAGGCTTCAACTCTGGTTCGCTCCAGTATTAGGCTCAATTAGAACAAGCTCCAATTAGAGGTCTCCCTCTCCCCTGGGCAAGGGGAGACAGGAAATGGAGACTGAGAAATGGAGGAGTCGACAACATGCGGGCGCAGCCAACGCAAACAAACTTATTTTGTTGATCTCGGCTGTTGCTATGCAGGAGTCCTGTGGGAGTCGAGGCAACAACTAGACTAAGCTATGAGATAAAACAAAATAAAAAGAAGTCCCGGGGCCAAACATGAACTCTGTGAGCACAAGGGCTCTGACACCATGAAGGGAACGGCTGGGCCCAGAAAATGAAAAGGCCCCCAGGCCTTTTCCATTTACAACTGAAAATCCAGCACTACCTCCAAGCCAGGGTCAGGATCAGACTCACAGCATTAGCAGTCATAGAGAGGGGAGACAAATGAGCATGCCTTTTGTTGCTCGGCCCTAATAGAAATATATAACTCACCCTCTACATGAAACCATGCTAAGCGATGCAATTGGAAAGGACTAAGAGATACAAATCGGGGCAGGGAAGGAGACTGTTTGTGTGCGAGTAAGTGTGTTTGTGTGTGTGTGTGTGTGTGTGTGTGTGCTGTATACGAAAGAAGCAGAGATAAGAAAGTAAGAAAGAAAGACAGAAAAATAAAGAGAGCAAGCGAGAAAAAAAGAAAGGATGGATGAATGGAAGGGGGAAAAAGAGAAAAATAAATATAGGGAGAAAGAGAAGGAAAAGAGAAAAAGGAAAGTCACCCCCCCGTCTGTCTGTGCTGTTCTGGTTTTGCATGTGGAGGTGGCGGCCATGTTGTGTGTGCTGCCTGGGCTTGCCCTTGCCTTGGGCCCCGAGTGCTCCTCCCTCAGGCCCCGCACGCAGGGAAATGGTGTGTGTTAGCAGGGCAAACCTTGACCCCCCCACCGCCACCACCATCGCCGCGGGCTACACACACAGTCAAATGTGCACAAACAAAGCAGGCAGGCTGGGAGAGAAGAGGGGGGGGGGGGGGGGCTAGACTCACCTAGCTTCTCTTTCAGAGGAGGTCTTCAGGTCTTCAGCCTGTGCTGGTAGAGTAGCCCTACACAGCTGACACAAAACACTCATTATTTTTGGGACGGGATATGGGCAATGACGTTCCCCAGACACAAATCTGTCTGAGGATGACGTCTCCAATAAATCTCAAGCTGTGCCATATATGAGACTCCACTTCAGTCGCATGTGCAAATAAATGGACAGGGAGAAGGAGACATTTGAACAACCTTTGCTTTTACCTGGAAAGGCTCTTGGTAAAATCCATAATGCACTTTGGAGGCGACTCATAAAGAGAATAATTATCACAGCGGGCTTTCCTCACCGCTGGAAGTCACTGGCGATAATGAACAAAGGGAAGGAAATTAGCTTTTGTCTCATAAAGTCACAACTTCAAAGATCGTCGACATTACATTAATACACTCCATAGCCCACAGCGGTGAACGTAAGCACTTTCTCCCAGTCTCCACTCAGCGCAAGGTCTCACTCAGCCAGGACAAAGACCGTAGCTACAGTGCAGACAAAGATCCGTAGCAAAAAGATATATTTGAAATCATCTGCCTGAGAACACAACATTAACAGCTTTTTGAGCATGGCAAAAAATATGTGCACTTTCATGGTTACACAGAGATATTCAAACCAATATATTATTTGAAAATGTCAAGATCTTTTCTTCTAATGTTAGCTTAGTAGTACGATTGGCAACTTGCTTTGAGAAAGAGATAGGCCTACTGTATATGACATTTTCATAGCAACAGTCCAAGTGCACAGAGTTAGCATAGCAAAAGGATTAGGGATTGCAGGGTTGAGTCCAGGGTTTGCAGTCACCTGCAGACGGCTGTCACTGTAGCTCTACTGGTTTAACAAGGTGCACATAACAATAAGGTGAAGGGTGCACATTTACTGATGGAATCCATGCCTTCCCATCTCTTTTGTCTTTTCTATTTCTCCTTGAGCTCAATTTAACATCAACATTTTATTTTGGTCATGTTTTTGTATTCCTGTATTTGAGCTCCTGAGAAATAAACATCCACTTGTCTCAACTTATGTCCAAACTCAAGATCTCAAAGTTCTCTTCTTTTAACCTCTCAATATATTCTTACTTCTCATTTCTCCTAAGGGGGTGTTAGGAGAAAGAGGTGAGATCTCAAGAACAGCTGTTTAATTTCCTTTTATCTGGGTTACATGAACACCTCTGGATAAGTCTGGATGTCCTGCTAAATTAATATATGTAGCTGCTGTTGCATGAAGTGAATTCTTCTTTTATGAAAATACCTGTCCACACCCAGATATATGGAGTTAATAATTACTCAGCTGACAGCTGTTCGAATTGTGATTGGTCTGTCAGTGATCACTGTCCATGATTCGACTTTTTGTGTAATTTAAGAAATACCTCTGCTCTTTTTCCAAAACATCCACTTGGCCAACAATGACATCACCTAATCATATAATTTCATTAAATACCATTTGAATAGGCACAGTCAGTCCCCCACAGGTTATTTCACAATCAAACACCTCTTAACAGAACGGGAACAGCAAGAGAAGAAAATCGAGCCCCCTGATAGGCCTGTGTCATTACAACCGATGGAGGAGTCCTCTTACCCTCAGGGACTGTGTTCATAGTAAATATTAATAGCATAATAACAGAAAAAAATGGACATTCCAAAACAAATGGTGGACATGAAAATAAATTGTCACTCGCGTTCGTCTAAGCATGATCCAGGGACAGAGACCCCCATATTGTTCCTCCTGGGAACTGCAGAAGGCACGTCTATGGCTTTACGTCAGTATAGAGGGTCATTGGCACTATTGCCAGGGGGTCCACAGCTGGACCTGCAGTCACGTGACTTCCTCGTGACCGCTGGTTCCCATGGCTGCGCAGACTGAGCTCATGGTCAACACCAGCCCAGGATAGTGGGAGATGTTGGGGTGTTCCAAGCTGGATCCCTCCTCCATCCTTGGACCAGGAGGCTGCACCGGAAGGCTGGTGGAAAATATGGCTGTCCAGTATTAGCAGTCTGTTCTCATCCTCATTGTGTTGCTTTACATTCAAAGCGTAGCAGCCTAAAATCAACTCTCAAAAATAATCGCTTGGAAATCCTTTGGGTTTGGGACAAAGGGAGATTTACAACATCGTTCAGGAAATAAGACAGAAAGATAGATTTGAACAAATCAGGTGCTAACAGAAACCAATGATTCCATAATTTTTAAAGACTTAGTTCTTACAAAGTCTCGTACTTGAGCTTTGACTTTAATTCTGCTACAATCACTAAATAGGCAATGAGCCAGGTGAAGAATGTGATACAGTTCACATTGCGACAGTTTACACTGCCCCCATTCTGCAGACTAAACTCTGAGGTAAAGGATGAATGCGCCCACTGTAAAGATAGTCATCACATGCGAGAGGGTGAGGAGACAATGAATATTTACAGTGAGCTGGGCAGGGACACCTTTGGCACAGATCGCTCCAGTCTTCTCGCTGAGGGTCATGTGTCTCCTCTTTTATCAGGCGCTGCCTCACCTGTCGCCCTCCGCCCCCGCCGCCCCCGCGTCTCCCTTTGTGTCCTCTGTGGAGAGGCGACCCTCAGCTGGAGAGCAGTGCCACAGGCCAGTCTCCCTCTGCTTTGTGTGTGGCGGCTGGCGAGACACTCCAAGGACATGAGACGGTCTGCAGGTGAGGACTGGGGCAGGAGGAGCACCGCAGGGGAGGGTCTGGGGGGGTGGGGGAGGGGGTACGTGGGGGTGGAGGTGGGGGGTGCCAGGGGAGCGTTTGGGGTCAGGCACCTCTGATCGAGGCTTTGCCAAAGCCAGGTCTGCTCCAGTGCTACTCAGAAAGGTATTTCTGGGCTTCCTGGAATTGTGTCTTGTCTGTGTGTTGGGCTGGGATAACAAGGTGTCTGAGGCTGACGAGTTCCATTGCTCACAGACGAGTGAAAATAAATGTTGGAATTCAGAGCTTCTCAAAGAAGTGTGCGGTGGCGGGCCGTTAATAATAATGTTTTTGGTGGTGACCATCTCTCCCGTTCTCTCCCACGTTAGGTGTCCTCTGAAACTGATCTAACTTTTTTTAGCCTCTCTCTCTCTCTGTGTGTGTGTGTGTGTGTGTGTGTGTGTCTCTCTCTCTTTCTGTCTCACTTTTCTCTGTTGTTTTTAAAGCTGACAGGTAACAAGAGCACTGGTGACAGCACCAATTCATCTTGCTGTGTCACCTCCACAGGGAGAGAGAGGACGGAGGAGGAGAGAGAGGGATACAGAATAGCTCAGTCTTTTTTAGTTGTTCTAGTGCCAGGTGTCCACCTGTGTGTGTGTGTGTGTCTCTGTGTGTGTGTGTGTGTGTGTGTGTGTGTGTGTGTGGTGCTGGAGCTGGAGCTGGGGCGGGACCACTAAAGAATTTGAGGCTAACGAGGCTAGTGTCGCCATCGGCAACACTAACGCAGAGGGCCCAACCTGAGGGGAATTTCAATGGGAGCAGGAACACTGACTGTTTTGGCAGTGACATTTAGCTCCTAATATTAACTTGGTTTATTACCCCTAAAAACCAAAGGAGTCACACAGAAGAGAACACACTAATGAGATCATGAGATCCATGGTATGCCAGTGAGTCACTTATGCATTTAATTGCGACTGCTTATAGTTTAACTACGCTAAATGTTTCAATATGGCCATTTAATGAGTTGATCATGGGGAAGGGGTCAGATCAGGTGGATTAAGGTTAGCTTTTTTGCTGAAAACAATGATACAGTCAACAGATATATTGAATAATGCTGCTGCCATGTTACTGAGATTAACAGAGATATTTCACATATGAAAGAACTAGTTTGAAGAAACTGCTCCCAGAGGACCCGCAGAATTGATAAAGCACTGTCATTCAAAAGCAGTTCACAAAGGCGGATGCAATATAATATTCCATACATGAATGTTCCACGTGATATTTACATACGTCGTATGTGTTTGAGAAATTCTAATATTTCATTGTGATTAGATTCCCAAGAGCATTTCTAAACTAGAATGATATTTTCACAGAGAATAAAAAAAATATGCTCCAATGTTTTCATCAAAGTCAGAATGCAAGAATGGGTAGTTATAGGTTGCACTGTATTGGAATTTTCAATCTATTTGACTAATATGGTGCAGGATCTTTCCAGGCCATGCGTTGCGTCGTATCTTTCATTTTCCTTGCCTACTGTTCCTCTCTGCATCCTATCATCTTCGTATGAAAAAAAAGAGACGGAGAAAAAAAAAATCTCTTGTCTGTGACTTTCATGCCCTGCAGCTCACGAAGCCCTCTTTTATTTTGATCATCGCAGCACAATGGATTCATGCCATTCTGGCAACTTTTTTTTTCACTATCAGCCCAAATTTACATACAGCTTAACAAGTTTGCAGAGACTGTTGATGCCACTGATCAAAGTGTTTCTCCTAACGTTTTTTTTTTTTTCCTTCCATGCCTTAGTCTTCAAAAAGAAGCAACTGCTTAGCGAGGACAAGCCGTGTCTTTGTTTATCTACTTAACAGGCTAATACATGTAACCCTTCTGCTGCCTTTGCCCGTTTCACATTAGTGAAAGGGCAATCGCCTTTAACTAAAAAAACAACACTGCAAGTGACTTTAGAAAGCAAAGAATCTCTGTGTGTGTTGAAAGTGATTGTTCGGAGTTTGTATCTTTTAGTGTGTGTGTGTGTGTGTGTGTGTGTGTGTGTGTGTGTGTGTGTGTGTTTGCAGAGTTGATGACACAAGTCAAGAGTGTTCATGTGTCACTTTTTAGCTTGGGGGTTAGCAGTTGCCGCTGGCAAAATACCCTGTCCTGTCAGAGACAGTCATATCTACATGCACACTGACAACACGCACACACAAACACACGTGCACACACACACACACAGGCACATAGATGTGAACATGCACACATAAACACATACACAGGCTGTCTCTGTTACACAGACACACCAAGCATGTATTTTGTATGTTTAGCATAAAAAATACCTGCAGTACAAGGCTTACTCTTTCAACACATTTAGAATATTAATGAATACACGCGTGCTGCTTTTGAGGTTTTGAGTATCATTGTCTCTGAGCTCACCCTCCAGACTAATGAACGCATAAATAATGAAATAAAAATAAAATAGTACAAAACAAGACAGGAAAAAGAAACAATGAAACGAGGGTGTGGGAAGAAAGCAAGGATTCGTGGGAATGCACGATGGCGCAACCCCTGGGCGATTGAATTATCCTATGGACCGCTGGTTCCTCCTTGTATGGCCAGCTGACATTTCCATGTAACCCCATCCTGTGTAATGCTATGTGATGTGTGTGACTGGCTTCTGCCACTGCCTCTGGGGGAGCAGCACACCCTGGGGCCTAATGCCTCTGCCCCAAAGCATCATGGGTTATGGCCTCCATAACCCTGTCTGTCTTCTCCAACTCGTTCTCTTTTTTTGTGGGCTTATACTCTTTCTGTCTGCGGAAGACGGTCTCTTTTTGCTCTCTTTCCCTCTCTCTCTCAAAAGCAAGAACAGCAGCTCGTGAGGATCACTTGAAACCCATGCCTCTGGACTCCACTGACTATGTAAACAGTGATTCTTGGTGGAGCAACAGTCTTATGGAATCAAATTACCACGAAGCTTATGAATGCCATTTTTCATATCCATTTCAAAATGTCACCATTTTACTTGAAGATTATTGACACCGTAGCACTGGGTAGAGATGCAGACCTCCTGTGCAATGATTTCAGATATTCGTCATTGTGTGCCGAACAATTTAGAGACTCATCCGTCACCCTCCTGTCACAGCCGAACTGGTGCCGGTAACACAATTCAAACCATAAAACTCCATCAACAACTATTCCACTAAACTATTTCTAGTTACAGATTCAAATAAAAACAGTTGGTGAAAGGAAAAATGCTGCCAGGCGTATTGAGAGCCCACAGGCATCACTGACCCCTGGCATAACCATACACTGTGAGCAGCAGAGCTACTATTCCAGGTCCAGCTCCATCTCCATAACTCACAATCTGACCGATGGGCCTCCCACGCACCTCCAACAGTGGGGCCATAAATAAACGAGGTGCGGGGTGTGCCGGACAAGGATGGGAGCGGCAGGACAGGACACAGGGCTCTTTAAGTGACATGTGTGTTTTGCCACTCCGGCTTGGACAGCAAGGCCAGGGCATCAGCGCAAGTGAGATAATGGAGCAGACCTTTGCAGACATGTGATGGGTGGAGAAGGGACAGTGTCGGGTGAGAGCAGGGTCTCGTGTGACTCAACGCACTTTGACAGCTTGGCCATGGCTTGAGGACATCGCCATGCTGTTGATTTCTCTCCCTCTCTCTCTCTCCCTCCCCCCTTCTCTTTCTTTCCTCCTTTCTTTCCTTCTTTCTTTCGTTCTCTGTATTCCTTCTTGTCTCCGCGTCTCTCGTTGCGACTGGATTTCGTCTGACTCCCTGAGACGAATCCGGAGTGTTTTCCGGGGGTCTCCAGGGCTCTTGTGCGAGAGCACACACACTGAGAGGAAAACATGTCAGAGCCCGGTGCATGTTTGCACAGTGTTATCCAGACACAGGTTGTCAATCCCTTGGACAACAGTGAGAGTGAATGGTAAGTGATACCAATGAGCTACGTTTGGGGCAACGTTGCCCCCTCCTGGCGGCCAGCGAGAACAAGAGGCTGAGAGACCGAGGGGGGGGAGACGAGAAGAGAGGAGAGGAGCTGCTTGTTGGCTCCGTCCTCCTCTTCAGCCCTCGGAGTGCATTACACCCGAGCAACACGGTGAGAAAGCTCTCCTCGGTCTCACCGTTTTTGGAACACACAGCAGCAATGCATCAGTCAATGACTTCTTTCCCACGAGAAGGTGCAACAAAAATGGCCATTTGAGCAAAAATTCATAATGAATAGGTATGTGTGTATGTGTGTGTTTGGGAGAGAGTGTGTGTGTGTGAGAGAGAGAGAGAGAGAGAGAGAGACAGAGACAGAGAGCAAGAGAGAAAAAGAGAGATAGATAGAGAGTGAGATAGATAGAGAAGAGAGTGAGAGAGAGAAATAGAGAGTGAGAGAGAGATAGAGATGGAGAGAGAGAAGAGAGATGTGCCCTTGAAGTGGTTCACTGTGAGAGGAGGAGGTGGCACACAGATAATTTTGGATCCCCAAGAGGTGGTAATTTTTGGAATACTGCCAGTGGCGAGTCATTTAGAATAACCGATTTGTTACTCTCCCTTCAATTGTAAAAAGAAAATAGGAAAAATGGACAGGAGGTGATTATATTTGTACACACAATAAATCTGACACTTTTAGAGGATGAACAGACACGGCTACAATAAGAAGATGCATAAATGTTCAAATGCAACTGCCAGAATACAAGACCTCATCATTCATGGGAGTTCCATTATATTTTGATAACATTACCCTGGAGCAATCGTGTGATTCCTGAAGTCTACCATTGTATGTGGGTTTACTGAACCGCCATACATAGGCATTGTGATTACACATGCAATGCAATCACATTTTGTTGTACGCATTTATCTGTGTCCCTTTAAATTTGACTGTGTGTGTGACAATGTGTGAGTGTGTGTGTGTGTGTGTGTGTGTGTGTGTGTGTGTGTACAGCCCACAGTCTGGCGCTTCCTTGTTTGGAGAGAACATCTCCTCAGGCCTTGCTCCTGTGCCGATGACCTCCGGAGAAGCCATTATTTTCTGAATTAATGACGAGGCTGAGTGTGTGATGGGTGAGATAGAGCGTGTCCCGCGGCGCAGCGCAACTGATTATGAGCAACAGCTACTCTCCCCACGAGCGCTTCAAAAAACAGCCGACCCAGACCCGGTCTCAGCCAGCCAAACATTAAGCCTCTGTTCGTCTGCCGCAGAGATTGAGCAGATAACCCCTGTTACAGGGGGGGGATTATCCAGATTGAACTTCTGAAAGTTTACAAGCATCCAAGCCTCGGCATTCCTCAGCCCTATTTGGCTCTTTTTAAAAAACATAAAGGAAGAGTCAAAAGAGAGACCTACATTTGATTTAATGACATCAAAAAAAAGTCCCTCTAGAATGGTGTTGAGTGTGAGATTTAACATCCCCAAACATGCTGGGTAGGATTTGGTCGTCTCTCTTTTTCCTCCTGAATAACCTAGAGGATCTGACCGCTTGAGATGCATTGCATGGGTGATCACACACAGGGTTTACAACCTCCAGCCTGTCGTCTGCCCAGGGAGAAGTGCGCTGCCCCTCGAGGGGCCTGTGCCGAGACGACGACAAACAATCAGGGAGCCGAGCGGCAGCTGTAAGAGGTCACCGGGAACTTAACTCGCTCTCCCTGCGCCTCCACAGCAATCAGCTCCAGTCGCCCCACTAAGGAAATCCTGGCTCCGGGAGCCAACTTAAAATTAAGGACTTCACATTCAACATTATGTCTTTAGTGAGAGTCCAGGGGAGTCTCCAGGGGGGAGGGGTTGGGGAGGGGCTCGCCAGACGCCTGCCATGCCGAAACAACTTTTTTTCAAAGAGTTCAGGATTAAAGCCCTCGCCGGTTCCCGGTGGGGGCGAGGCCAGGATCCCATTAAGGGGCGGCTGCTGCACCACCAACAGCCATAATTGTGTCTTTGAGAATTTGAAGCAGTGGCTTGCTGGATAAGCAAAGCTGGGCTGAAATAAAAGGGAGAGAGGGGAGGGGAAAAAAAAAAAAGACAAGACGAGCATCTCGCCGGACTGCCATTAGACATCGCCTGGGCCCTTCACTAATTAGTTTTAAATGACTGAGGGAACGCAGGGCCTGCTCTGAGAGGTACGCTCATCAAAAAGAAGAGTTGTTCAGGAGGAAAAAAAGAGACTGGGGCAAGGCTACAGTTATCCTTCCTTACTGCAATCAAATGCTGAAAGACAACAAGGTACTGAACTTTTCTGTCGCTAAACCACATTACAGGAAATGCCCATATGGTTCACAATTTCTATAAATGAACAAGTATATTTTTGTTAATCCTGATTACAGAAAGACAGACAAATGGTCCACAATTTATTATGGTCATACAGTTTTCCACCCTGTCGTCACTCATATAGGGTCTAACATGCCTTCACATAGAAGTAAGGTAAAATTGTGGAATGAAGTCACTGACAATGGCAGTCTGCATACTGTATACCCAATGCGGTCAGAAATCCACTATTCACATGCTATATTATCTTCAAATAGTCATATATTATCACTGTGCTCTGAAGATGGACAGGTGCTGTTTTTGGAGACAAGATGCCAGGACAACGCCTTGGTCTGCAGATCTTTCATTTTCCTCCACATCACACAACTCACACATGTAACATGTTGAAAGGGTGTTTTATTACTCGAAAAGGCCGACAACCTCAGTCTGATACGTGACTGTTAAGACGGTTACATGTGGAAAATAAATAGCTAGCGTCTAGGACCAACATTTTGTGGAAAAAAATGTAAACATCAGGACAAGTGTAAGTACTGGGGCTTCAAGAGGACTTCTTCTGTTTTTTCTTCTCAGCCTCCTCTTCTTTCTCTTTCTCGATCTCTGCCACCAACGTTTCAATCTCTTTTGACTCCAAAATCTACATTCAGCATAGAGGGAAAAATGATACACCTTGTTAGGCTGAATTTAATAAGGGTGTATGTACATCCAATTGCTTTTTGAGCTAATTCCGTTGCAGCACTCCCTCTACCCTCAAGCAACACACACAACACACACACACAATAAACAAAGAACTATTAGCCTAAATCCACACTGAGATATGTTACAGGATCCCAAATATTTTGTTGCGCGTAATACAATATTATCTGCCAAGTGAGGGAGAAAAGGTTTTTTGTTTGTCTGTTTTTTCACTCATTTCACTCAATATTGAATAAGGGGTTGTGATTGGCTCAATTTTTGTCCAGGTGTAAATCAGGGACACAAAGTGGGCTGAGTCAGGCTCAATTTCATTAATAACAGACAGATACTGTAGATGGATCAGAAATTAACATGGTTGCATGTCAATTTCACTTCACCAGAGAGGTCTTGCCCATTTCAGAGTCCCTGTCTTGACGTGGCTTCCCACTACCTATTTTGCCACCGAACTCAGGCCCAAAATGTTTTGCGTTGGTGTGCAACAGGCTTTGATGCATGTTTCCCATCCTTTGGTGGGTGTGGCAAAAGCACTGCCCTATCAGTAACGAGGTGTGTACAAAACCTGCTGTATTAAAGAGGCAGTGCCCAGTGTATCCACTTAAATTCGCTGGATATGTCAAGTGAAACAATGACAATGATCATTTCCATTAGGCTCTGAAAATATGCCTTGAAAAGAAAGCAAAGAATGGCCTTTTATTGCACAAACAACAGTAAGTGTTCAGTGCAATGTTGTGTCCAGTATCTGCTGGAGCAAATGCAATGAGCTCATTCGTCTGCACCCAGATTGACCAGGTAGTTTTTTCCCCCTCTAGTCATACTAAGTAACCTCAACAATAGTTGCACTGACTGGAAGCATGCTAAACTGTAGCTGATCATTGTGCAGATTTTCCAGGATATTAACACATGCTCTGAACAGCAATCATTTTCAAATAACAGTAACTCAATGTTTTGATTTTTAAATGTGAAATGAGCCAGAATTGTCCTCGGTGTGAACACAACTCAATACTGGCAGTCTTGATAAATGTGATCAAAGGGTCTCTTTATCATACTGGTGATCTTTTATTCAAAAATACATTTTAAACCATGCAACCTTTAATGAAAGCTGAACTATTCAATCACTTCTCAGTTTGAGCTTCCTGACAGACAGTGGGATTTATTTTTAATATCAGATGGCATTACTTTGAGCTTATTGTGTCATCTACTCATAACAATTTGTCCAAGCCCTTTCAAGGAAAAACAGCCCTACGTCTTCAAAGATCTAACCCTATACAGAGGGGATCAGGCAATTTTGTGGATAACTATTTCCCTTTTTATACTGAACCCCTGCTGTCTGTTCCTAGAAAATGTCAGTGTTGGTTTAATCTGTCCATAGACACCAGCCCTGTGAAAGAAAGCTCTAAAAGCAACATTTTTTACTCGCAATTGGAAAGGCTTGATTTTAAATAGATGTTGAGCGCTTTGGTTGACAGAGATAGAGTTGGATTGCTGTTTCATAGAGTACAGCATGTCCCCTGATCCAACTGCACATAGTATACTCTAACTATAATAACAGTTACCACTGTAATTTTATTTGCAAATCATCTATTGAAGTTATTTAACCATGAGGGTGATATTGGTTGTCCAGTTCATTTGACGTTTTTGCTATACACATTATGGCCCTAGGTGTGTGTAAACCGTACCTTCAGTGGTTGATTTCTCCTAATGATAGCCAGCTCAATGTTCTTTCCACCTGACTGCACCACCTTCAAACACAAGGAATAGATTATTCAGGTTAAAATTGGACTTTAAAATGAGCTTTGTATTATCAAAACAAGAGATTGCCTATTCCTGTCCTTACCTCCAGTAAAGCTTTAATAGCCAGTTTGATGGCCTCATTGTCACCAGTAATGGCCTCCTCTGTGTAATTCTTCTCCAGGAATTCCCTCACAGTTTTCGCACTACGACCAATGGCATTAGCCTGAATGGACGGAACAAGCAATTTATGCAACTGAGTGTGTATTATTTCTTCAAATCCACACTCGCATCATTGGGTGCCTCTCATAAAGGGATTTATCGGTCCTTCCTTCCTTCCTTCCTTCCTCGATCCTTCCCCCGGTCATAGCCCCTCCTACTAATGATTTTTGTGAAGGAAACGACAAAGGAACGAGCGGAGGATGGAGTAACGAAGTCCGATGAAATGCGCAAATGTGACGTCCTCGACTGCGTACACACCATTTTGAAAACCATTTTGGGCGGATCCAAAAGACGCGCTATAGGCCGACACCTGTATGCAACTAGTCAGTTCTTCTGCTGATGAAGAAGGACATTCCCAACATTGTATTTTGAACTCAACACATGACTGCAAAATTACTAGGTCCGACATAATGCTTTTCTGTGTGGATGGCACGAAATGTTTCAATGTTTCAAATAACACTTCCGCGTGGGATGGTCTTGTGTTTCCTCTCGTATCGGGATTTCCACTTCCCTCCTCTGTCCTCGGTCTTGCCTCCTCTGGTTGCAATTACATGAATGAGATGTCCTCGTAACGTCAACTGTGAGCAATTTCCGGTGAACAAGGATCGAGGAAGGAAGGAAGGACCGATAAATCCCTATATGAGAGGCACCCATAGTCTCCAGGAATGTGAAAATATACTGGGGTGTGTGACAACATAGTACAAAGAGGGATGTCATGTCATGAGAGTGTTTTAAAGGGTATTACGCGGAATATACTCCTGTGTCTGGGTCCCGCACATGCGGCACTGGTGAGCGTGTGACGTGTGTCATTTTTACGGCATGCGTGGCGTGTCTTGTGTCGAGAAATGTAAGACCGCGCGTCAAAGTGACGCTAGACTATGCATGTTTGCAGTAGGGCCAAACTAGTCACCAGATTATCGTATGCCGTTTGGCAAAAGGATTTATTCTAGAGAGCTCATCAATGTTTCATTTTATTGTCATGGAACTAATCAATAACAAGTGGAATTGTTTCTGTGTCATACAAGCTTAAGTTACAGGTTAAGAATATGGTGTCATAAGTGCTCTGACTAGCAGGATGTTATGATTTGTTCTTGGCTATACTGCCGTCAGCAGCCAACACATTTACAAAGACATCGTAAAACACTGAAAGCTAATATTTTGTCAATGGCAGACTACATCGGTCCTCTGCCAAACACAGTTGCATTTTCAGCTCTGAACAAAACCAGTCAGGAGTTATTTAAGTCGAAGTCGACCGTGCATTTTGTTTCATTCCTCCCTCCTGGCTGGGACGAATAAAACAGTGCGGGGGACGAAAAAAAACACAGTTTAAGTTATGTAAACTTCCCACATCTTCAATAATATGACAACGTATCATGAATGGTACTTCAAATAGGTGTTATCTTTGATAGATTGCTGCTGGGCTATACTTCTTGGTGAACGTCTATTAACAACTCATTGTCGTCAATGTGAAGCATGTATCTCGCAGTTATGGAAATACCATGCACTATGCCATGTATATCTAGAATAATACATGTTTCAAATTATATAATGTTTCTATAGTACCGGTACTGCTTTTCCATATCTCACCTGCAAAAATATAGTATAAACAGAGATATGTGTGCATTGACTTAGAATCAATGGGGTTAGGACTAATGAAACAGCTATGGTTAATATGTTCTATGTGTGTCCATAATGATGTCTGTCTATCGCCAATCGGGAAAAAATTGAAATATTTCATTCTTCCCTCATTTCAATCGTCCCGGTTGTACCTTCCACTTGTAAGTAGTCTCTGGAGTATGCATTATGTCCGCGGCAAAAATGGCGCACATCTTTCACACACGCACATGGGACGGAGGGCTATACCTTTTCCTTAACGCAGCCACTTCTCCACTGAAGTCTGGTTTTCAGTGTTGAGCACTCACCTTCCAAGCGTGGTAGGTGCCGGATGGATCTGTCTGATAGAGTCTGGGAGTCCCATCGTAATCAAAGCCCACGATCAAAGCAGATATGCCAAACGGTCTGCGCCCATTGCTCTGAGTGTAACGCTGAAAGACAACATGAAAATACAACATGAATGTTGGACAAACAAAAGATAGTTGTACACATTAGAGTGGCCATCAAAAATAATTTGTTTTCATGTCACAGCACTCGGAAGAAGTCACAATGATGTTATTTTGCAATACGTCTTTCCCAAATGCTTTATTTAGTAAATCCACAGTCTTAATTGTGCTTCTCAATTTCCACAGATAAGATGATGTGTAAAGGCGTTGTTCTCTGTCTATCTGTCTGAATACATTATATTATATATTATGAGAAAAAATATATATGCACAACACTTTTGCTTTAGCTCCCATTCTTCATAAATTATATGTGGTAGATAAAACACTCCCTCAATGCACACAAATGTCTCATTTATTTCATTTGTTAGTGGGCACTTCACCTTTGCCAATATAAGATGCTGCAGCACTTGACAGGTGTGGCATATCAAAAGATGATGATTAAAATGATGATTATTGCATAGATATGGCTTGGACTGGTCACAATAAAAGGCCATTATAAAGTGTGCAGGTTACACAACACAAGACAACTGATGATTAAATTTGGGTGAGTGTGCAATCAGCATGCTGACTTCGGGAATTACCAACCAGGGCTGTTGTCTGTGAGCTGAATAAAGATTAAGTGCTCATGGATATGGATTTCTTTCACATTTCTGCACCAAATTTGAAATCAGAGTTGTAGCCTACAGTGTATGCATAGAATAACTCTTTGAACTTTACTTCAACATTTATATTTGTGTATGTGTGACTTTTGCTCAGTGCGGTTATTTGCAATCCTCCACTACCCCCACTGCTGCGTCCCTTTTATTATTATTTATTTCATCATTTTAATAGTCCCAATAAAGTAACATTATTTACTAAAGTGTTGTGCGCCCACACTGGCCTTTACCTGCTTAAGGGTGGCAATGTATCTTGTGATGTACTCCACTGTGACGGGGTCTTCCACAGTCAGTCTGTGACTCTGGCACTCCACTCGAGCCCTGTTTATGACAATGCGTGCGTCTGCAGTCAAACCTGGAAACAGGTTATTGTGGTGGGTGGGTGATTAATGTATGTGAGCAGTGATATTTCCAACTGAACTTTTATCAGTGATTATAAAGGAAAGTGCATCAATTCTCATCTCACCTGCAAAGGCCATGCAGACATGTTCGTCCAGCACGCAGATTTTGCGGACTGTCCTCTCCTCTTGCAGTTTTGCCACAGATTTTTTTTCAACACCCAGAACAACAATGTCTTTACCCCTTATGCCGACCTATCAACAAGCAGTACAGTAAATTACAACTCATGAATAATAGCTGATAGATCATGTAAAAGCCCTGAAAGGCGGTGCATAGTTTCAAGATCATAGTGCCATATCAACTCTCAACAGTGGATGAAGAAAGCTAGGCTCACTCCAGATCTAAACAATGAACGAACTGATTCACGTTTCCCATAATATCGGAGTCAGTGAGTGTTGGTAAATGAGAGAGCATGATAATAACGTAACTTAAGCATAGCTATTTCAGTTATTGTTCCATTAGCATTACACTGCACTGCTTAATGGGCCTACTTCCTAATGTTGATGTAACGTTATATCATCCTATGCTAACAACACTGATGAGGGCTATCTGAAGAGTAGTAGGCCTATTACTTTCCATAATTGAAATACACACATAATCTATACGAATATCGCCAGCAAGTCAGTTGATACATCGCTAAAATTACAGTTAGATAGTTGTCTAAAGAGCGTAGTTGGGCTAACGTTAAGTTAGTTTTGATGATGTTGAACTCACAGCCGTGGATCCTTTCTTGACAGCCTCTTGGGCGTACTCCACTTGAAAGAGATGACCATCGGGAGAAAATACAGTAATAGCTCTATCATATCTCGCTGCCATCGTGTTCACTTACTAAAATACTGACCAATGTGAAAGATTGAATGGACTAGTATCTACCTTATGGCTTCCGGAAATATATGCAGCTGACTAGCACCATAGACTAGCACGAATTGAATTAGCCAACACTTCTTTCAAATCGTACACTTCCTACACACTGCGCAAGCGCATGAACTTTGAACCTTGGGCCGGGATAAACCAAGTAGTTCAAAAATACAGGGAGGTTAAATAAGATTTGAGTTAAGTAAAGTCTCTAGTTTATAGGTCAGGTAGTAGGTAATAATATGAATAATAATAATGATAGGAGGAGGAGAAGGAGGTTAGAATTAGGGGTAGAGAAAGAGGGAGGAAATTAAAATGAGAAGGAAAAAGAGGACGCAGTAAACACAAAAAGAAATACACATTCCTCAGTAGCTTGCCTGTCGACATTTGCTTTTCTTATTGGCTGTTCACTTTTTGTTTATTGGAAAATACATTATAGAGGACAATAATAGCAAAGATTTACGAATAGGCTACTATCAGTTTTCTTTTTAATGATATGACTACAGAATGACGTCGTCTCAGACAACATGCACCCTCCTCTCATCAGTCCATACCATCTCCCAATACCCCATAGCTCAGGAGGTTGACTTTGGAATAAACCATTATTTCTAGGTAGTAATTAGTGTAGTGCCATATTTTCATAATTGTTTTTCACAGTCATTCAACAAGGGGTTTCATTTGTGTGTCGAACAGTCTAAAATTTTTGCACATTGTATGACACTGATACATTTAATTGTTTTGGAGAGAATCATTTGTTTTAGTATTGTTTCGACCTCCCCCTCCGTGAGATGCAACGTTACTAAGTAGCATCCTTCCTTGAGCTGTGAGGTTTGAGTTTTACAGATTTGTATTTTATTGTATGTTTTAACCCACATATAGTTAAAATCACAATGTCGGTGGCGTTTGCACCTCACAGACCGCGCGGAAAGGGTGATATAACACCCGCGGGCATTCAAAAGGTAATTAATTTTCATTGCGTATGTGAATAGAACGGTGGAGAAACATAGTGGCAGCTGCTGCTAGCTCCAGGGTAACCTAACCTATGTATCTTCTAGGGTTCGAACTCAAATTGTTAGGAGGGAAATAGCTTGAATACAGTGTAGCAGTCCCGGCGCGCGGTCATTACAAACTCAGCCGCCGCTTCAAAAGAAAATGTAGGCTGATTGATGCATCATTGGCTGTAATGTTACTGTTTCGTTCAACAACCTTATTTAGCGAGCTAGCCACAACGGAGGCCTAGTTTTTCCAAAGCCAGATTGATGCAAGCGCTTTGTTAGCTGTGAATGCACGTATCATGGGTTCATAGTGGAGGATCGTTTTTGTTCATCGTGAAATCACACACGTGTTAAATGGCCTATAATTGATTGCATTCAAATAATTTAGAGTTAAACAGTGAAATAACGCGGTTCTGTTTGCTTCATATAGGCCTATTGTCCAAGCTACGCTTGAACAGATCCTTGCCAGATCAGGGCCTCCTCCGCTCCAGACTAGCCTAACTGTTTGGGAACCCACCATGAAGAATAAATAAACCTAAATCAGCGCGATGATAAAATGAACATGTTTGGTCACTCGCTCTTTCATCCGACTTAGCCTACAGTGTATGCATAGAATAACTCTTTGAACTTTACTTCAACATTTATATTTGTGTATGTGTGACTTTTGCTCAGTGCGGTTATTTGCAATCCTCCACTACCCCCACTGCTGCGTCCCTTTTATTACAGTGCATGAAAATGCACTGTACTGTTCTTCCTAGTCTTCTTATTATTATTACAGTGCATGAAAATGCACTGTACTGTTCTTCCTAGGCTTTTTCTTATTATTCTTCTTCTAACGCAGCCAATTCAGCTTCAACCGCTTAACGTAGAAACACCATTCAAATTTTGTCACGTAGGTCTTACTTACGCGATGTGGGCTTTGTATTTTTCAACTTTGTAACTTTTATACATTTTAAACTATTAGTTAAAAACTATTACAATTTCCCCCATAGACTTAACATTGCTCATTATGACATCACGGCAGCAATTAGAATCTTACTCCAGCTGGTCAGCCACCTGGGCACCAACTGTCAGTTTCTCTCAGGCTAGAGCATACAATCTCATACAAGTGCATACAATCTCTCTGAAGACTACATGTTCTGTTCTCCTGTATCCTCTGCGCACAACAGTATCAAAATAAGTCCTCCTAATTCCATCCAACTTTATATCCATTCATCTTCTTCAAACCATTCACTCATCCACCCATTCTAAACAGTCTGCCTATCAACATCAATTAAACGCTCTACATTCAACTTTTAAACAATCTACTCTGTCTCAGGCTGGCTCTCTAAAGACTAGCCAGTTAAATTGATTACACCTGTATCTGTATCCACTACTCTCAGTAGAGAGCTGTGTCTCTTCATTCTACAAGAATATAAGGCACATTCCATCCAACATTCTATCCATTCATCTTCTTCAGACCATTCACTCATCCACCCATTAAACTGTCTATCAACATCTATTAAACAATCTGTCTATCAACATCCATTAAACTCTCTGTCTATCAACATTAATTAGACTATCTACATTCAACTTTTAAATTATTTACTCTGTCTCAGGCCTTAAGAGTACACTCTGGCTCTCTTAAGACTAGCCAGTTAAATTGATTACACCTGTGTCAACTACTCTCAGAGAGCTGTATCAGTGTCTCTCTTAACAAGAATATAAGGCACATTCCATCCAACCTTCTATCCATTCATCTTCTTCAGACCATTCACTCATCCACCCATTAAACTGTCAATCAATATCTATTAAACAATCTGCCTATCAACATCCATTAAACATTCTGTCTATCAACATTAATTAGACTATATACAACTTTTAAAGTATTTACTGTGGGTCCCTCTCAAGCAGCGTTTATATGTCCTCCCTCGCTCCTCGATCCTCAATGATCTACATAAAGAAAGATAGAAGGGCTAGACTATCCCATTGTTGCCGCTCCATCAATCTTTATGTAGATCAGTGAGGAGCGAGAGAGGACGCGTAAACGCTATATATGAGAGGCACCTTCTGTCTCAGGCTTTAAGCATACAATCTCATTAAGACTACAGATCCTGTTTCACTACTTCCTTTGTCCACAACTGTTTCAAAATAAAGGTCCTCACTGCAATAATACACTATTAAATCATTTAACCACTGAAACTACTCAACTATTGAACTGTTCAACCATTCCAACTGTCAGTTATCATCCACTATGCCTCCAGTCAACTACATGAAACCTCCATGTACCTAGCAACCAACATAGCAACCATTAAAATTAAGTGTTTATGACCGTTTCCATAGCAACCAACATGATTATACTGCAGTAACTTCTTGTTTCTTGATAGTGGCCACCATGGATACCCTAGCAACAAATGTTTCAAAATAAAAGTCCTCACTAGCAAGTTAGCTAGTTAGCATGGTTAGCATTGTTAGCATAGTTAGCATTTTAGCATAACTGCTAGAAATGATTAGCTAAGTTAGCTAATCAACCTGGTTAGCATTGTTAGCATAGTTAGCATTGTTAGCATAGTTAGCATTTTTAGCATTACTGCAAGAAATCATCGGTTAAGTTAGCTAATCAACCTGGTTAGCATTGTTAGTAAAGTTATCATTGCTAGCATTATTAACATTTTTAGCGTAACTGCTAGAAATCATTACCTAAGTTAGCTAATCAACATTTTTACATGAATAGAAATCACTAGTTAAGTTAGAGCTGGAATATTTCATCTTTAAACTGTCTACCTTCACACTATCAACTCTCTGTAAACTATGCAACCACCATGTTTACCCTAGCTACACCTTAGCAACCATATCTACATTATCCATCTATTTTTGCATTTTCATGCACTGGTAATTCCTTGGAATTGCATTTCTAGTTTTCTTTATTATTATTCCGCTGACAGCTTTTTCTAACCGCAATTTCTCTTCAACCGTTTAACTTAGAAACTTCATTCAAACTTTGTAACGTAGGTATTCTAATGGATCGGGTTGCTATGATTTTTCAACTTTGTAACTTTTATACTTTTTGAACTATAAATTAAAAACTATTAAAAATTTCCCCATAGACTTAACATTGGCCTCTATGACATCACAATCAGGTCGTTGAGCAATTACAATCTTATGCCAGGTGGCCAGCCCCACCTGCAGCAGCCCTCTCTCTCTCAGGCTTTAAGCATACAATCTCTCTGTGAAGACTACATATCCTGTTAACTGTTTCCTCTGTCCACAACTGTTTCAAAATAAAAGTCCTCACTGCAATAATACACTATTAAATCATTAAACCACTGAAACTACTCAACTATTTAACTGTTCAACCATTCCAACTGTCAGTTATCATCAACTATGCCTCCAGTCAACTAAATGAAACCTCCATGTACCTAGCAACCAACATAGCAACCATTTAAATTAAGCGTTTTTGACAGTTTCCATAGCAACCAACATGATAATACTACAGTAACTTCTTTATTCCTGATAGTGGGCACCATGGATACCCTAGCAACTACTGTTTCAAAATAAAAGTCCTCACTAGCAAGTTAGCATTGTTAGCATGGTTAGCATAGTTAGCATTGTTAACATAGTTAGCATTTTTAGCATAACTGCTAAAAATGATTAGCTAAGTTAGCTAATCAACCTGGTTAGCATTGTTAGCATTGTTAGCATTTTTAGCACAACTGCTAAAATGATTAGCTAAGTTAGCTAATCAACGTGGTTAGCATTGTTAACATAGTTAGCAATGTTAGCATAGTTAGCTGATGATTTCTAGCAGTAATGCTAAAAATGCTAAGTTAACTTATCAACCTGGTTAGCATTGTTAACATAGTTAACATTTTAGAATACCTGTTAGAAATTATTAGTTAAGTTAGAACAGGAATGTTTAAGCTTTAAAATGTCTACCTTAACACTATCAACTCTCTTTAAACTATGCAACCACCATGTTTACCCTAGCTACACCTTAGTAGCCATATCTAAATTTTTTTGCATTTCCATGCACTGGTAATTCCTTGGAATTGCATTTCTAGTTATTATTTATTTCATCATTTTAATAGTCCCAATAAAGTAACATTATTTACTAAAGTGTTGTGCGCCCACACTGGCCTTTACCTGCTTAAGGGTGGCAATGTATCTTGTGATGTACTCCACTGTGACGGGGTCTTCCACAGTCAGTCTGTGACTCTGGCACTCCACTCGAGCCCTGTTTATGACAATGCGTGCGTCTGCAGTCAAACCTGGAAACAGGTTATTGTGGTGGGTGGGTGATTAATGTATGTGAGCAGTGATATTTCCAACTGAACTTTTATCAGTGATTATAAAGGAAAGTGCATCAATTCTCATCTCACCTGCAAAGGCCATGCAGACATGTTCGTCCAGCACGCAGATTTTGCGGACTGTCCTCTCCTCTTGCAGTTTTGCCACAGATTTTTTTTCAACACCCAGAACAACAATGTCTTTACCCCTTACCCCAACAATGTCTTTAACCCACCATGAAGAATAAATAAACCTAAATCAGCGCGATGATAAAATGAACATGTTTGGTCACTCGCTCTTTCATCCGACTTAGTTTAGGTTTATAAATGATGCGGTTATCACGTCCTGTGTTCATTCATTCTCTATGATTTTCATCTCAATCTTTCTCAAAAGCACAGTTGAAATATTTTCCATATCATTCTTTCAGTTACTGGATGAAAACAACCAACTGATACAGTGCATAATGGATTTCCAGAGCAAAGGAAAGACGGCTGAATGTTCACAGTAAGTTGTCTATAAATGCTTATGCCAAGGTATCTCGTGGTGGCTTAATTTTTCAAATGGCATGTGAGGTGAAAAACTGTATTCATGTCCAGTGTTCCACAGACCTTCAGTAGGCTACATTTAATTTTGTCTCATGTTTTGTAATAGGTACCAACAGATGCTCCACAGAAACCTTGTATACCTGGCTACGATAGCAGACTCCAATCAGAACATGCAATCTCTTCTTCCTGCTGTGAGTATTACTGGTTATTGACATCCATCTAATTGGTCCAGTTATTATGTAAGCGGTCTTTGTTGGAACATGCTAATATTTTCCCAAATTAGTTTTAGTGTAGGCCCATACCAGTAGGGTGAACTAAAGGTGAGCTGAGAAGAACCAGCCTACGTAATGACAATCAGAAGTAAATGTTTTCAGTTGAATAGCCCACGAGTGAGTGTGTGCTCCTTGCAGTCTTTAGCATTAAAACTCTGGCATTACTCCATTTCATGACCGTCAGCAAACTTCAAGAAACGCTTGGAAACTTTTACCTAGCTTGACTGCCTGACAATGGCTTGCACAACACTGTGCACATTTGTACATGCTTTTTAGGTATTCCCTTTGGTAAATAGCCTGTTAAGAGATTTAGTTTGATGACCCTGTTCAGACGGAACATTTCATGTGTGGTGATGATGATGATGATGATGAATCCATGTCACAGGTGGAGCAGAGTAATTACTATAGCCAGCTCCTTATTTGCATTCTATCAAGCATCACTCTGTTCCTTTGAAGCCCCCAACCCAGAACATGCCTATGCCGGGTGGCATGAACCAGAGCGGCCCCCCTCCCCAGGCCCCCCACGGACACAACATGCCCTCCGAGGGCCCACCTGCCGCACACATGCAGAGCCAGATGAATGGACAGATGCCTGGTAAGAGAGGCATGGGCATGCCTGTGCTGCATAGTCACTCAAAGCTTTGCAGAGGAAGCTGCGCAAATGATTTTCGGTTGAAGTTGAGCTATGTTGTTTTTATTGTTTCTGAACACGTTTACTTGAATGCACTTACTAACATAAACAAGTGAAAAGCACAAGCTGTGAATGAACTTTGTACCTACTGTTTACCGCTCACTACCCCAGCTGTGTGTGTGTGTGTGTGTGTGTGTGTGTGTTGTTCGTTCACCTACTACAGTTGGGTCAAATGCAGGAAGAATTTCCTCTATTTAAAACACAGTCTGAACATCTTTAACATTTGTTTGTAACATTCTGTACGGCTATCATAGTTTGTTGTTAGTGTTATAGAGACAGTTAGTTACCCTACACTCCACACTATTTGGAGCATGTTTTATAGGTTGCTAGTACTGGTGTCACCTTTTTTTTTCATCAAATCTTGCCTCATAAATGTATTTTCTTTGTCTCACAAGAAATAAATCAGGTGTTATTGAGATCTGACCTGATTCTCTTAAACCACCCTTAGAAGATATAAGAAGAGATGAGAATGAATTGAGAAGAAAAAGCGTATTTTGAGATCATAAGTTGGACAAGTGGAAGGAAGGAGGCTGCAAAAATAGTTCAGTTGACAGATTTGGACAACAATTCAGTTTTGGTTTTGCTAAAAGTTTTGGATATTTTTGCTCAACAGACAATCAGTTATACCCATCCCCTTCTGTGCCCCTGAAGCACTGTGTTGATTGGTTGGTATTGTTATGGCTAGGCCCAAGCCACTATGCTTGTTTCCCCATTTACAGAGCCACAACTTGACTTGACTTTGCTACAGCACAGCCACTAAATGGACAGCTAGAGTACTGGGATCAGCTATTAACTGAGCTTGATGAAACCTGTATTGCATTATATCCACAGCCTGCTCTTGCAAAGTGCCTTAACAGCCACCATATCTTAAGTTAACAAGCTCCATCTTCTCTCTCCTCTCCAGGCCCTAACCACATGCCCATGCAGGGCCCTGGGCCCAACCAGCCCCCCAACATGCCCAGCGGTGCCATGAACATGCCCCCCAGCAGCCACGGCTCCATGGGCGGCTACAACCACGCCGTGCCCTCCTCACAGGGCATGCCCACTCAAGGCCAGATGAACATGAGCCAAGGCCAGCCAATGGGAAGCTACGGCCCTCGACCCAGCATGAACATGCAGCCCAGTCAAGGTACCAATTAGCCTGACGAGCCAGACCCACATCAAGATGTAGGGTCTGGACACTCACCGTAGACAGGGCTCAATCGGAGGGGTGGGATAAACGGTTGTCTTTCAAATTCCCTCCCCGCAATAGGATAACGCTAAACGAATCATCTTCTTGTTTTCAAGTAGCAGGATGCGTAACCTTCCCTCTCCACGCAATAGGATAACGCTAAACGGATCATCTTCTTGTTTTCAAATAACAGGATGCGTTACCGTCGCAACTTCTGGTCGCATGTCAGTCACCATTATGTTAAGCCCACCCACTGACTCTATACACGCTGTGTTTGGCCCGCTTTTTATTTTCCATTTTTCAGCTCCTTGCTCTACGGAGCGTTGCTAGACTGCCCCGCCAGCCAAATTACATTTGCTGCCGCTAGGGGCGTCTAGATTTCTAGGCTAGGTACCAATGCCTTGTTTGCTAATCATCATCTCTGAATGATCAGTCTGAAGTTCTGAACTATGAGCACTTTATAGTAGTGCGTACGTAGGTACGTAGTGCGTTTGATCCAGTTTCGTATTCTTTTAACTTTTTCTTGCCATTTGACACACAACTTCTCAGGTCCTATGATGCACCAGCAGCCACCCTCCCAGCAGTACAACATGCCCCCTGGTGGCGCCGGGCAGCACTACCAGGGCCAGCAGAATCCCATGGGCATGATGGGCCAGGTGAACCAGGGCAACCACGTCATGAGCCAGAGACCCATGCCCCCCTACAGGCCACCACAGCAAGGTAAGCCCCCACGCCGATCCGGACGTTTCGCAGACGACTGACCGTCGAAGGCCACCGATGGCCTCTATGAACTCCGGCCTTTGTGTGTCCTCACCTAGGTCCTCCTCAGCAGTACCCAGGCCAGGAGGAGTACTATGGAGAACAGTACAGTCACGGTGGGCAGGGAGCTCCTGAAGGTAGTTTCTTGCAGTTACATGCATTTTGTTAAGGTGAACTAGTCACTTTATAGAGATGCTCGCCGTCACTCTATTTTCCATGTCTACGTCATGACAAAGAATAAACCAAAAAACTTTGTGTGTCTGGCGTTAGGTGGAGCAAAGAACTTACAGAAGCTTGTTACAAACCCTGGTAAACAGAACTGGTTTCTGAGACTTTTCAAACTCCTTCTTTATGGCTCTATCCTATGGCATCTACTTGTAGATGTAATTAGTGTTGAGGTTGTATTAAGAGTTTGAAGCATGTTAGTGTGATGGTTAATGGCTGTTGCAAAGTAATGATGTGTTGAGTGTTCGTGTAGTACTTTTTTGGGGAAATATAATCCTGTTCTGAGAGGCATTTTGTTGAGTGATGAAGTTGATATAATGGAATACTGTTTTATAAATCATGTTATAAAAAGCTTCATGTAGGATTGATCGAATGTAAATGTGTGAAGGGATGTTATAGAGATTGATTATCAAAGGAAGGTATGAGCTTATTTTCTTTTATTAACATTGTTTAAACTGTGGGAAATGTGTGTCAGAATTACCCTGATATGGATGACCATTGTATGGCCACCCATGCTGCCTAGATGCATGTTTGCAGTCCACAGAGATGAGGTCTCCCTCAGCAGGCCTGGCCTGAGCTGTCCTCTGTTGCCCCCTGCAGGAAGTGCACAGTATGCCCAGCAGCAGGAGGCCTACCAGCAGGGCCCCCCCCAACAGCAGGGCTACCCGCCCCAGCAGCAGTATCCTGGACAGCAGGGCTACCCCGGTCAGCAGCAAGGCTACGGTGAGTTAGCCACCCCAGGAAGCCGCAGCTTGTCTCCGTCTGTGCCGTGCACAGGCACATCCGTACCCCCTCAGACTCTTCTTCCTCTTCCTCCTCTTCTTCTCTCTCTCTCTCTCTCTCTGCATGAACATAAAAATGTCACATCTTCCAGCTTAATGTATTAAACTTCTTCGCCCGGAGTGAGCGAGGAGAACTAAATTGCCCATGTCGTGTAGCGCGGAGGAGGCGCAGGGAAGACCTTGGTTGAAGCCTTAAACATGACGCACTGACAGCTAGCCGCTTGCCAGGCGCTAGCAGGCTAAAGTGGGGGAGGAAAGGTGGTTGGGTTAGAGCCCCAGGCAATGTGAGTGGGAGTGGAACTCATAGTCTTCATTTCTCCCTGCTTTTTTTTTTTTTTTCTCTTTTTCTGTCTCTCTCCTCCTCTCCTCTAATCCCGTCAGCTCCTCTCTTTCTTTCTCTCTTACTTCCTCACTCGCTTCCTCTCGCGCTGAGCCAGAGGCCTTTCTCATGTTAATAACGAGCTTGCAAAAGAATCGCACATGCACGCGCGCGCATACACACACACACACACACACACACACACACAGTGCTACCGGCACCATCTGGAACACGCTCTCCTGAGCCCCCACAAGGTTAAGATCCTCCACCGCGCCTAACGATCCTGCGTGGGCTCGTTTGACTGAGAAGAATCAAACTTTTTTTTTCCCCTCTCTCTCTCTCCCTCTCTCACCCTCTCTCTCTATCTCTCTTTCTTTTTCCCTGTTCTCTTTTTTTGTGAGCCAGAGCACACACACGCGGCCTGGTGCTTGGGAGTTTTAATGAGGCTGGGCGTTTTTAATGAAGGTTCACCAACTCCTTGATGTGTCTCCACATTAGTGGGGCAGTGCGCTAGCTCCAGACAGATGCCCTCATTACTCCCAGCCGGAGATGGGAACCAAACCGTCCACCCCTTTCCTCTGCCCTGTGCCCGTGTGTGTGTGTGTGTGTGTGTTGGGGGGGATCTATGCGATGCTAGAAGGATCTACAGTCGATTCCCAGAAGCTTCCATTAGGGAAGGCACAGGGAAGAGAATGCGACGCGACCCCCCACAATATATAATTAAAAGAGCAGATGCAATGGGTGTTTATCTCTTGCCCAAACACCCACAGATCACCGGCTTGATGCTGCTTCACCGGAGAGAGCCCCTATTAGTGTGCAGAGCCTGTTCTTGATGAAGATGTTTGGGAAGAGCCTTCACCCTGACATGTCCCCCCCCCCCCTCATTACTGTTTGTCAAGGCCGCTGACTGTTTGTGTTGTTTCATTCGACGTGCCTTAGGTCCATCTCAAGGAGGCCCTGGGCAGTATCCTAACTACCCTCAGGGTCAAGGCCAGCAGTACGCAGCCTACAGGGCCCCACAACCAGGACCTCCACAAGCTCAGCAACAGCGTCCCTATGGCTATGAACAGGTAGGTGCACACCAAGGGGTAGGTGCTAAAGCAACAAGTCACTCTTGATGTCTCTCTTTCCCCCCAGACTTAATGTAGAGAGACATTTGGTGCCCTCTCATTCTCTAGGTAGTGTGCAGGGAACAGTCCATGAGACCAAGAATTTGGGTAGCTGTAAATATGTGATCTCTACTGTGATCTGTGGGTAATTAAGTCACGTTTAACATGAAGTCAGACCAGGAAATTGTTTATTTAGGTGGCACAAGTAATTGCATGCTAGGGGCTGAGAGAAATCTATTGTGATTTTCTGTGCCCTTAAATGTGTGTGTGTGTGTGTGTGTTTGTAAATCCATACAGTGCAAGTGGGACTCTTATTGTGGGAGTAATCTAGCTGAGGTTTGCAAAGATGGCTAAAAGGGGCTTCCTCTCAGTGGTTGGTCCTAAAGCATCCTAGGCAATGCAGCTTGCATGATGTTGACCTCGTCCTTAATAAAGAGCGCCCATGTGGCACGAGGCGAGAGCCAAGGGAGGCCACGGTCCACTGTGACTGGGAAGCCTCTCTTGTCTCCCCTGGGCAGTGTCCAGCACCAGAGCTGAGTGTTGCCCTGTATTTGATATGTGTGGTCCTGAGCGGGGGCCACAGCCACCCTTTTGATATCTCTATCTTTGAATATTCAGGGACACATGAGGAAATAAAGGACCGGGTATTTCAACCCCTGACTAGATCTGTAAGAAGCAAAGGTAATGGTTGCTGTGGAGACGTCGACATCAAATCTAGACGTTTTGACTACTAGCCTTGATTTTTTTTTTGTTTGTTTTGTTTTGTTTTTTATTTTGTTTCCTTTTGTTGTTTTGTTTGATTTATTTTTTATTTATCTCCACTTCCCTCTTCTCCTATTATGTCTACTTTCTGTCTTTATTTTACATTGTTTTGTAATCAGGGGTCGAAATAATCCTCAAGGTCCTTGTAAGCAATTCTGGGCAAAAACAGCTAGGCTGCTGTTTTGAATTGAAGGCTCTGTGGGGGGGAAACATAAAACAGTTAAGCTTCCAGCATATTTCTTGTCCAAATGATCTACAAAATAATAAATGTCGAAACGGCAAAATAAAGTGTCTACCGGGAAAGGTTGATCAACTGTGTGAATCAGTTGAACTCAAAAAAAGGGTTATTTGTCTTGCAACTTGTAAACATCCAATTACGGATGCAACTTTGAAAGATGAAAAGCCATTTTCGACCCCTGTTTAGAAATGTCCATGTAAAATATTTCAGGTCTTAAGTTGAAAATGGCATTCCGAGTTCTCTGCATTATAGTTTAACCTTACAAGTGCTGCTCCTTCTGCACTCATGACGTCCTCTTTTTTCTGCATTTAATTTCCTCATAACTGAAGCCATGCTGCCATCTCCTGGTCAAACAATGCCAACACACCTGTTAAGAATATACAATAGCTCTGGTAGCAGTAACTGCCTGCATTCTCACAAGGATGAACTGCGTCAGACACCCAAGTGTTGTCCAGACCTCTGATTATGTCCACCTTTGCTCTTTTCCTTCCAGGGTCAGTATGGAAACTACCAGCAGTGAAAACACACAAAAGGCATTGCACTTCCACGAGCGCTCACTCATAGTGCTCCCCTCTCTGGACCTGTAGAAGGGCTATTGCTCTCTGAGACCCACCCACCAACACACACACACACACACACACACACACACACACACACAATTTGGTTATGAAAACATATCTGCCCTAGATTACACACTCTGTGTGTCTCCGTATCTCTGCCTCTCTTACACGCACGCACACACACGCACACACACACACAGAAAGATACTTTTCTTTGTAATGTGAAGACTGAGCGATTTGTAAAGTTTTTTTTTCTTTCCTTTTTTCTTGCTTGTTTAAACAGCTGATTTTTTTTATTATGAATATAATGATTTTTGACATTACCACTTTTTCTTGTGAGCATTTTGGGCCATCTGAAAGCAGCGATGCCTTAAGTGCTTCAGAGCTGCCTTCTCACCCTATTGTACGTTTCTGATCTTTGTTTCGGTTCCAGATCAGGCTACATGCTCACAACACTAATCATGCCCCTGTCAGTTCCAAGGTGGTGATGTGCACAGCCCTTAAGGCTTGGCTATGAGTGGACTCCTGTATAGTAAGCAATAATGTGACCGCGAGAAGGAGGCTCTCGAGCTGTGACCTTGTACCAGGGAATAGGAATTTGTGACCAGGTGAAAACAACAAGTCATTATGTGTACAAATGTATTTACGCTTCTTAGATAGAGCTGAATTTGTTGAGCGGATTTGGGAACTAGTTCTGAGCTGGCCTGCCTCCAGAACGAACATACACACACACACACACACACACACACACACACACACACTCGCACTCTCCACAGTCACTTTTTGTGTTAGGATTTGTTTCAAATGCATTGAGGGGTCTCATCTCACGCTGCTTCTGTTTGCTTACCAGTCTATATTGTGTTTCATTATCTCAGATGCCACTGCATTATTTTTCAGTTGTTCACTAGGGACTCTTCCACTTTAAACTGAAATGAGTGAACTGTACATAGTCATTTTTTTTTTCTTGGAATAAACAGCTGGCGTGAACACATTCAAATGTAATAAGTGAGGAGCAAAGTTATTAAAGCATTTTTTGGGCCAATGTTGCAAATGACTAGGAGGTATAGCATTTTTTTTTTTTTTTTTTTTTGAAAATTGTTAACAAAGTAAACACTCCATGATTGTAACACACACACTATCAAATTCTTTTTTTCAGAGAGTTGGTAAAGAGTAGCCAGTGTCCACTTTTACTCTCTGAATGCACCAAGACATTGTGGACTTTGAGTTAAAAACTAGAGTGTGAAACTAATTCATATGAAACATCATGTCTCTGTGACAGTGGTTGATGTCCTTTGGGTTTTTAGATTTATGTCCTTTATATACAGCGTGGCTTTGACAAAAAAGAGAAAAAAACACAGTATTTGCTCAAATGAACAGTTTTATATGTAAAGGAGTCCCGTTGTGCGATCTCCGGATTTACGTTAGACGTTGATGTCCTAATGATTTACAGTAATTTGCAGTGAGACTCTTGTGTAGTCCGCAGACAGGAGCTCTAGAAACATGTTGCTCTCTGTTATTGTAAAGGCCTTGATTTGTTGTCTGCTTCCTCTCTGAGGGGGTCATCGCTGTCTGTGGTTTCACCACCCTGTAAAGCTCTATGTCTCTGTAACTGAACAAAATGTCAGAATAAATTATTGTGACTTTTTTCATAATTTGTTGTGGTCTGAATTGTTTTTGCGTCTCTCATAACAGCAGATGATAGCATTTTCTCATTTTTGACAGTGAGTTTTATTTTCTTTGGTTATCTCTCATAGAACAACCATTTGTGTTACTTTTAACAAAAATCCAAACACAAGCTGATGTCTGTTAAGACGTAGCGGCATATGATATTGAACCGCTTTCCTCTCCGTAAATAAGCGCATAAATGGAAGGTCACCCACTGTCCTAAAAAGCTAAGTGCTA
The DNA here is from genome assembly GCF_963854185.1 of Sardina pilchardus. Classification (NCBI taxonomy): domain Eukaryota; kingdom Metazoa; phylum Chordata; class Actinopteri; order Clupeiformes; family Clupeidae; genus Sardina; species Sardina pilchardus. Next base: position 38,231,332 of record NC_084995.1, on the reverse strand, counting down.
CATACAGCTTGGGTCTCCAGGGCTCACTCCAGTATTGTTACGGAACAAATAATCCCATAAATTATTTCACTGAGACGCAAAACTAGCATTAACATCACAATGAGTCGCATTCATCCGCGTAACCTTTCGCCGCCCAAAGCCTCGGCCTCATTCACGCACCCGTCAGTCAAGCGCTCGCGGCCCGGGTCCGCTGAGTGACGCACGGCAGCGGGAGAAATAAGCCTCCGTCAAAGGTGCCATTTTTTTTTATTTATTTTTTTATACACATCAGGGGTGGAGCGGCGGCGTGCACGCCTGCGCGAGAGCGAGCGGATGGACGTAGCTGTGCGCGTTTGCGTTTGCCAAAACGGAGCCCATCGAGAGACCTGCCTTTCCTTTAATGTTTCCAGCTGCACCCAGAGAGAGCCGGGGCGTGTTCGCACCCCGCTCCCCTCTCCGGAGGAAAAGAGGGACTACCTGTCACATCAGGGGGGGTGGGGGTACAGATGGCGCGCCAGATGTGTGGCCGAGTCATGTGACGAGTGGCCTGCTATTGGGGGCGGGGGGTGATGGGGGGGGGGTGGGCTGGGAGGGAGGGGTGTCCCTGTGAGTGTGGAGGTGTGATAAACAGACCAGCACACACATACACATATACCACCACGTATGTGTCCACAAAATCAGTGCGATTTTTAATGGAAATGTGTGCTGTATATGAGTGTAAGATGGCTTGTATGTGTACGTGTGTGTGTGTGTTTGTGTGTGTCTGGTTTTGTGTGTGTGTGTGTGTGACAGCCGTTCTCGGCGTCTCGTGGCATCTCCCCGCCGCCGCACCACCCTGCTGCTCCACAGCTGGCCACCCCACCCTTCCCAGCTGCCACTGGGGCTCCCCCCGGCCTCGCCGCTTGGCGGAGGCTGGCTGTCGGGCTCTCCCCCGCCAATCCAGCTTGGCAGCGGCTGCACTCAGCTGCGCACCCGCAGACGGGCTAGGGGTCGGACAAAGTCACTCCTCCTGCGACAGTGGCGAGGACAGTGGGGAGCGCGGAGAGACGAGGAAATAAGCCCTGCCTATTTCTGTTTCTTCCTTCATCTGCTCTCTTTCCCTCTGATTCTCTCTCTCTCTCTCTCTCTCCCTCTCTTTCTCTCATCTGATGCAAAAAAAAAATAAGCATGTCTGGCGGGCAAAAAAGAGCTCCTGTGTCAGTGTACTGATCTTGAGATTTTTCGGAATGGGTCTTTGGTATGATTTGATAGGATTTGTGAAGAAATAACAGTGTAACTAAAAGCCCTCCCACCATCGGAAGCCTTTCCAGAGGATGCACTGATGAATCATTTGTTTAGCGTACTTCAAATGACTTCACAGTGACGTGGTGAAGAAGGGGGCCTGTGATAGTGCTGTGGTAGTGCAGGCGTTTGGCTAATTTGAAATGCTTATTCAGGGCAGTGCTATCCATAAGGGTCATGTCATTGTCACGTTGTCTACTCTTGGCATTGTGGGTACGGCGCAGTGACAGTCTCATTTCAGGCCGTGATTATCTCGTTCAATATTTTGACAATTATAATTCAGGGCGCCTTTCAGAGCAAGACTCTATCCACAGTGGGGAAAATGACATTGTGATCATAGCTGGGAGGCAAGATATGGTCGCTCAACTCTCTCTCTCTCTCCCTCTCCCTCCCTCCCTCCCTCTTGCTCTCGCTCTCTCTCTCTCTTTCTCTCTCTCTCTCTCTCTCTCTCTCTCTCTCTCTCTCTCTCTCTCTCTCTCTCTCTCTCTCTCTCTCTCCATTCTTCCCTCCCTCCCCCCCCACCCCTCTCTCCCTGTGACAGAAAGTCTACGGGGAGGAATAAGAGGTGGTTATGGGGGGAAATGCAGCAGCCTCCACAGTTTAATTGGAGATGTGTCACACTAAATAAATGGTGCAAAAACAAGCAGCGAGTGGAGGCTTGAGGGACGGGCCCAGGGGAGGCGGCGCTGCTTTATTGGGGCTGGTGCTGCAGTGCTCCGGGGCCTTGCAGGGGTGGTGCTCAGTGTGAAGGTACCCTCTACCCAGCACAGCCCCCGACCAATCTCCTCACCTCCGCCTCCACCTCCACCTCCACCTCCACCCACACCACCGGACTCACCACCGCACCTCAGCAGCGACGGAGCAGTGGGGAGAGAGGGGAGGGGGAAGGAAATAACAGTGCTGTAACTCGTGGTTTCTTTTTGAGGCGACTTTGCTTTTTTACCCGCGTGTTGGACTTTTTCCGGCCGCCATGTTGCCGTGTACGTCGCTGGACAGATTTGATTTGCTGTGATGTTTGAGCTGAAGCGTCAAGGCCCGAGTGCAAATTATTCTTCATTAGTATGCAATCAGTAGGCAATCACTTTTCATCAGAGGTGCCCTCAACGAAGGTGGAGATGGCAAGGGTTTATTGGAGCACCGTGAGCCATGAAGGAGGAGAAGAATATTATCGATCCCTCTCACTCACTCCAATGAAAGATAACATTTATTCCTTATTTGCCATGGATCCGAGATCTAACAAGCTGAAAAATCCATAAACATGCATAATCTCCCCCTTAACATTGCCTCGCATGTGCCCCGAAACCATCTGTGTCCATTTGTGTTTCTCTGTCAAAATAGCCTTGCTTCACCTATCCTTTACAATCCATATCTAACCCCATCATCCCCCCCAAAGGAAATCTATTTACCTACCTGCCACCTATATCGATATTAAATGTTGGCTACTTTTGTTTTTTGAGCATATAGAGAACACTTGCCCGTAGATGTTTTCATGTAGCCTGCTGTAATCTGAAATTGGATCTAGGGGCGCATTCACACTAGACCACTCGGTCTGGACCCGAGGTCATTTGGACTGATGGTTTGGTGATTTTTGCTAATGTGAGCGTAGTCTACCGAACCTGGGTGCGAACCAGGGTCTGCTAGAAAATGGGGGGGTCCGGGATACGGTTCATTAGAACTCCGGTGCAGTTCGAATGCTATCTGTTCCAAAACCAGGAAATAAACTGCCGTTTTCGCGACAGTGCCAAGCGATATTGGTAAAAAGAAGCTTGTGTTTATGACACAACACAAACAAAAATGCAATGTGAACAGCTGGGTCAGGGTTAGGGGGGAGTAATCACACTCAGGTATGGTCCAGTTAAACAGACCCAGTATGAATGTGCCCTAAAAACCAAATGCAAGGCCCACCCAGAAGCACAGGGCCACCATGCCCTTTTATTCCACTGGCACTCACTGAGAGAACATAAGAACTGAGAACTCCTCTGGCCTCACATGGGGTGCCTCTCAACATGCCTCCTCGATCCTCGATGCTCGAGGGGTGTTCTCACTGATCTATAACTAACACTGGATAGACTATCCCATTGTTTCCTCCCCATCATTCTTTATGTAGATCTGTGAGGAGCGAGGCCCGAGGAGCGAGGGAGGACGTATAAACGCTGCATGAGAGGCACCTATAGACTGCTCACATGTTCAGCTTCCGCCTAGACTGATGCTCCACAGTGAGCATAAGGCATCCAATCAAACACATTCTAGAATATCTCTACTGCACATGCATGCATTATGCTACAGCAGTCCATCAGCAGTGAAATGCTGCTAACTATATCCATGCCCTCGAAACAGGATGCTCTCTGTACAGAAAAATGAAGCGATGAAAAAGTTGCACAGTTGTACTGAATTTGACCTTGTGTTTATTAACACTAATGCTAATACTATATACAGTACTGGTGGTGTGAGCCATGGTGTTGATATCTGGGTGGAAAATCTGACCAATCAAGTGTTCTTTGTAGAAAAGTTTTGAGTTCTTGTTTTGCTTTCCCTCTATCTCGGTGAAGTATTTAGAAGTGCTTCTGAGCCAAAAAAAAATGAGTAAATTGATATCTCGGCCCCCACTGATTGTCTAATTGCTGTAATATGCTTTCTCTTCATGTAATCTGTAAACATTCCTGTTTTTGATGTTTTTGGCACCTGCTGCCTGCTGAGACCTGCACTCCAGCTGTGGACCCCCAAAGCTGCCCAGGGGGACTCAAATGGATCGTTCCCCAGAAGGCGCACGCAATCCAGCGTGGGCCCAATCGATGCGGGCCCTAGCCTCACTGGGACACTGGCTGTATTAAAAGCCCCCCACCTGCTGGCTCTTGCCACGCCGGCGTTTTAGGGAAATAATGCCATCGATCCGCCATGGCTTCCGGCCGCGCATTAACTTGGGCCACAAATGAGAAAAAGTCTCCTCCAGACGGATCTGCCAGTCAGGTCCCCCCCCCCCCCCCCCCGCCCCTTGAAACTGCCCCACAAAAAACACACACACACACCTACCCCCAGACCTGGTCCAGGAGTGGCCGGGCTGAGGAAGGGATAGGCAAGCTAGTGCCCCGACGATGAGATGGACCCGGCGTGAGGCGCCCTGCTTGAGAAGCGCGAGGGCTCTGGATGCTACCTCCTTCCATTAAGGAGCCTGCAGAGGGATCGGGTCGATGCTGTCAGGTGGGGTCTGGGGGGCTTGCCTATCCTTGGCACAGTGTGGCTTCGGTCCCGGGATGGGGGGGGGTGATGCCGGGCCTGGTTATAGCAGTCCGCTGTCAATGAAGGGCAGGAGGGGGGTGCAGGGGGAGAGAGGGGAACAACATCTCCACAGCTGGGCCCCACTGCCTCCTTCTGCGTCCTGTACTGGTAATTCCTCTTCCTTACAGACCCATGCGGTGCGCCATTTCCAAATTTGCCAAACTGCCATGTTTCGTGTCACATCAAAAGTGTGGAGGACTGATGATGAAATAACAAAAGCCACAACAGGCACACAACAGACCAATTGTTTCTGTTTTTCGCTGAGACAGACAAAGGGGATTCTTGGGTCTGCTATCAGGTACTGTGCTTTGCTACCTCTCATTTGCAGCACACACATTCAACGTAAAGTGGGAATGGAGATATGAAGTTATATCTATTATGCGCTCAAAATCTATGCACACCACAGGGTATGCAGGTGGGTAAAATAAACAAGTTCTTATATTTGTCTTAAAGATCAGATTTTATATGAACCTGCAGTGTCGTAAGCCACATCAGCATCGAATGGCAGAGAAAAAGAGATGAGAGGATTACGGTCTGATGCATTATGTAAAACAAATTATGAACCGTCACAGAGTTTGCAAGGGAGAAATCAACAAGGGAGCGACTAATGTCAATAATGGCCAGTGGATTCTTTTTTTTTTTCTGCAGTCAGTATGCACTGCTCCAGGGGTGGCATGAAAACTTCATAAAGGCCTTCAAGCTATATGTGTGACTTTTGAAAATCTGACAGAAACTCTGCAACTAACTACAGTGTGCATGAGACAATGTATAAAGTGGGGATGGCCAGAAAGACTAATTTAACTAAGGGCCCTAATTTAAATGTCAGGCTCCATGAGCAAAGTGTTTTGTGCATGAAGGATGTCATGTGGGAGGATTGAGTTGATCAATCGAAATTTCAAGTTAGGATCCTTATGGTTTTGCTCAGCGTATTGACTTAGCAAAATTAGTTTGCCTTGTTACTAAATTAGATTTACAACTTGCCACTTTGCCCCACCATTTAAATGAGGCCCCCAAGTGCCCTAACTTAATGAAGAGCTTTGTTTCCAAAACAGTGACTCACACTACTCACCCAGGGCACTGGACTGACCATAACAGCGATCTAGGTGCAGTGTAACTGGTTTACCATGAGTTGTGGTCTGCAGTCAACATGTGATGGAAAAAAGTGTTCACTCTCTTGCAGACGCCGCTAATCTTTACCAATTATAAGGATGCTGTCACTGTAATGGTGATAAAAATGATGCAACTTTGTACAAATTGAAATATGGAAACTGGTGAAATGTGAAACTTCCTAACAAAACTGACATGTAATGAGCAGACTTCCAAATCAAATTATCCGTCTTAAGCCAAAGATGGTCCACACACACACACACACACACACACACACACACACACACACACACACACACACACACACGTCCTATCAGTGCGATGGCTGAAGCGCCTGTTCTGGCGGTGGAGGTGTCTCTGCGGCGCCGTGGCGACGGTGGGAAGAGGCGGGCTGCTCTCTGTCCCAGTTCTCCATGTCCTTGAGAGTTGTGCCTTCGGGCCGGCCTGGGCTGGTGATGGGGGTCCTGCGGTGCGCAATGTGTGCTGCGCGCTGGAGCCCCCACTGTTCCCCCCCACCTGCCCCTGCACGGCTCTGGAGGAACGCCAAGCTCCGAGGGGCTGTCCGCCACCACGCAGGGCTCAGGGGTGGGGGGCGGCGAAGTGGGGGCTGGGGGGGTGGGGGGTGGAGGAGGGGTGGAGGCGTGCCACAGCACTGCTGCTGCGCCACAGCTAATCTACTGAACTGCAGCATTCCCCAAAAAAAACAGAGCCACATCTTGCCTAATGCCACATGCATTTACACGCTGACATTTTTTTGTCACCATCTATCAGTGAACCCTTGCTTACCACCAAGAATCTGCAAATGTAGATGGAATTGCATCGCTGTGCTTTTGAAAGTAACAAGAAATATCAACAAGTACATATATACACTGACTCATTTATGGTGCAACTTATTAGACATGCATTTATATTTAATTCATAGAGTGTCATTAGTGTATTTGTTATAATTAATATGGATACTGGCCACGAGCAACACTGAAGATCCATTTTAGAATATTTCGTCCTTGAATGGTGTGGTGGGGGAATTCAGCTCCCTTTTTTCTGCCCCCCACCCCCCCATCCCATCCCCCCCCCCCCCCCCCCCCCTCTCCCTGCATGGGGAATTGGTGGATTGGTAGGATGAGAGGCTATTCCCTAAATAGCCCATGGCAAAAGGTAGCCTGATTAGCATGCTGCCTGCTCTTTGGCAGCAGTCCTCCAGGCCACGAATGCTATCACTTAGGTGCTATTTGTATTTGTAGTTGATAGTGTGCGCTGTTATAATTGGAATGAGCTTGGGAACCTCGTTTGCTTTTGATCCGCTGCCAGCCACTCCGACTGCTAGTGGGCCACAGCCCTCACCTGTCCCCGAGGATCACGGGGAACCGTGGCGCTTGTGTTCTAAAAAGTGCCTGACAGCATCTCACTCAAGGTCGACTGATACAATGGTTGAGTGAGGGGAGGGGAGACCGAAAAAAAAAGATGCAGAGTAAAGTTGAGCAGTCTTTTTATATATATATATAAAACACCATCAGGGACTGCAGGGAGAGCAGTAGGTACTTTGATGTCCCAAAGGTGAGACTAAAAAGACAGGGGGAAACAATGCCTGTCTAAAATTAACTCACAGATGAATTAGAATTTCATTAGTGGAGGTTTTTGGAGTTTGTTTTTTTATACAGCATAGCAGTAGGCCTGGATGTTCAATGCTTTAATAGAAACCTGTGTGTTGTTAACACATGCTTACTGACACTGAGAGAGAACGGCAACTTATCTCCCAAATGCGAGTACATACTAGTACTACTGAAACACTAATCACATCAAAGTTTCCAGTGTGAAGTATGTCTCTTTTTGATCAAATATAAATGTAGCCTACTATATCAAGTAAGTCTATGTGCCTGAACCCTGAAGTGCCACAATGGTATACTCTCTTTGAAAGCATGAGATAGGGCTCTTCCTTTATCTATCTCCATATGTTCAAATAAAAACTGTAGACTGTGAGGGCGAGTGTCCCAGAGCTGTAGTTCATGGGGCTACATGGCCTAAACTGCAGAGAGTGAGAAAGAAGTGCTAACGGAGTGGTGCTAGCGAACAACTCTTAACAGCGTCTGATTTTGTTCCATCCCCCCGGTAGACCTCTTCCACTCGCAACAGAAGTGCAAAGCGATGGAAATGAGAGACACACTCTAATGATATCTGGCTGGCGGTGCGCGCGGCTCGGCTCGGCTCGGCGCGCTCTTACTCTTCATCAAGAGCCGGGGCTTTCTGCTTGCTCAGCACCTTTGTCCAGGGAGGAGCGTGCTCTCGGGGGAATCGGCCAAGTTTGACGCTCACTTTCTGCCAAATGCCAGCGGGCCAGGAAAGGAGCGAGAGAGAGAGAGAGAGAGAGAGTGTGTGTGTGTGTGTGTGTGTGTGTGTGTGTAGGAGGAGAGAGAGAGAGAGAGAGGAGAGAAAGAGAGAGAGAGAGAGAACTGGATCTCCTAAACTCCTTGGCTCAATATTTAAGTAAGCTCTCCAGGGTTACTTTCTTCATTGATTTAAAAATGTGAAATGAATCTGCTTTCATTCTGCATAGCTTCTGAGAGCAGTGGAAATATTGAACACACCTGATAATGGACAAAGCACTGAACGCATCCAAACAAAACAACCATACACACACCAATTGAGATAAGACATTGTATAACTCACCAACTAGGCCGCAGGCAGTGACAGTAGCCGTCCTGTGTAGCATTTAGGCCAACCTGAAATAGTCAGCCTGAAAGCTGGTGAGCAAGGTGTCAGAGTATACAACGCATCTGCAAAATGATCACACCCCTCACACACTGCCAGCCCAAGCCCATTAAAGACGGGCTAAGCTAGCATCGCAGGCATTAATGACAGGGAGTTGTTGTTAATCTAGCATCCCACTCTGCAACCCTCCCAGGACTGCAGCTCTTGCCCAGTCGAGGATACCCATGATGAGCTTGTTCCACCAGGGCCTCACCAACACCTGCCAAAATATTGGCAATTAGAAGCTAATTAGCTGCTAATGTTTTCTGAGTCAAAGCAAAGTGCTCTTTTTTGCCGAAGTGCACGTTTTTTTAATGTTGTGTGTTGTTATTGTTTTCCTCAGGTGCTTGTACCCAAAGAACATTGACTAAGTGCCCTAGTTCATCATATGCAAATGATTTATTAATTACCCCCACATTATGCTCATATTTACAAGACATCAAAGGCCTGCCGCCTTCAAAAGGTCCCCTTCCAAACAAGACAGGGTTATAAGATTTTGCGTCTGCACATTTCCAGGATTCCTCTGTCTGTCAGACAATAGAGGTGTCAAGAGAATCATTTCACAAAATGTAATCATTTGTGATGGTGGAGAGAGGAAAATAAGTGGCTGTAATATGTATACTGTGTCTCCGTCATCACACAAGGTCTATTTTAAAAGCAATATGAAAATGAGACATTCCTTGTATTCCAGCATTCTGTGTGGAGTAAAGTGCTTACTTTGTTTGTGCTTTACATTAATATGTCAGTTTATAAATTCTATAAAAAATATATTGATCAACTTATGTACAAACATCTGTTTTCTGAGTAGGCACCTTGTGAGGGATGCTTTTAAAAGCAATATGAAAATGAGACATTCCTTGTATTCTAGCATTCTGTGTGGAGTAAGGTGCTTACTTTGTTTGTGCTTTACATTAATATTGCAGTTTATACATTCTATAAAAAATATATTGATCCACTTATGTACAAACATCTGTTTTCTTAGTAGGCGCCTTGTGAGGGATGGCCTATTTTAGAGTTGATTGTTCGTTTATTCCTGATGTGTTTGTAGTTTCTATACTGTATGTGATCACATTAATTCATAATATAAAGACATTTTTCTATGAAATGAAGTAAAGATAAAATGATCAGTTCCTGTTTCCTTCCTGTTCCTGTTCCTGTTCCTGTTCCTTTTTTCCCAAGCGTTGCTAGATAAACCTTACTGAATCCACATTTGTAAAAATAGAAAATGTTTCGAATGTCCATGGAGATAGTGAGTACTAGATATTTTTTTGCCTATGTGTGGTGGATATGTCCTGGTCGACCACCTTTGCCAGCAAGTCTGTCAGCAATATTATGATGAGAGTTATTATTGGCAGATCTTTGGAATTCTTACTGGAAGTCTGGTGTCTAAGGTAATCTGCCCTCAGTGGACAGTCGTAGAATTATTAGCTAAATGAAGGCAAATCCTCTGACAGACTGCTTAATCAGTCTTGCCTTCGATGCATACCTTGCTTTGCAATCATTTATTGCTGATAAAACTATCATGTTTACACTTGTTGTAATGGAAATATACATATTTGTGTAATGTTTATATTATTCCATTACATTTTTTTTTACCTGAAATCAACACTAAAGCTAAAAGCTGAACACTATATCTGAAAGTTGCTTAATCATGACACAACGAGCAAATTCCAGCAGAGTCCTCATGGTGTCCTCTTTGCAAATGTGACTTTATAAACATGAACTTATTTTGTTGTAAGTTATAATTTACCTCAGATACTACTGTGATTGTATTATGAGGTGTGTGTGTGTGTGTGTGTGTGTGTGTGTGTGTGTGTGTGTGTGTGTGTGTCTTATGGAGGGGTCTGTTGTTTTGGACAACCATTACAGCCCATGATGGGCAAACATTGACTTTATCAGGATGAGAGATTTACAGACCTCCAGCTGTATCTCAGATGGTCGCTTTGTTTAATCAGCCTTGTCTGGCAGATAGAGAATTAGGCATGAATTAGATGGCGCAGGGAAGCGCCACTCATTGCCATGTATGGAGTGTCTGCAAGAAGAATTTATTCAGAACTGTTTCAAAATATTTCGTCTCTGGGGAAATGCAGTGATGCAGATTCTCTATATGTGTGCTATTTTTCCCATTCTGGTCTAATTGATGCAATCGCAGTAATAATATCTAATTATAAAACTGAATTGTTTACATAAACATGTTTTTGTGTATTTTGGGATTTTAGTTTGGTATGGTGTATAGCTGCATAGCTGTATGGTAAGTTACTGCAAATAAATTGTGCTTGTGCTCTGTGAACACACTAAGGATTGAATGTAAACCCATATTATCAGTAAGCTTTATAGCACTAACATGCCCCGTAGTACTGATTCATGGTTTGCAGTGATTTCATGACTGTAGGCAAGAGCCACCAGATGGGGCTACCACCTCCAACAGTGACAGAAGGAAATTGAGCTACCGCCACGTCTACGGCAGAATTAGCCCATTAATGGAGAGAGGCGTGTTTGTGCGGCACAGTGAATGGAGAGCATTTAATTGAGATGGATCGCACATAATAACCAGTTCTTTAATGAATGGACAGAGATAGAAAAGCATTCCAACCAAAAGTACTGTTTTGTTTTATCGTGACACTGCGCATAAATACAAGTAAACGGTATGCTGTTTAAATATTATGATGCTTTGTCAAGGCCATGTGGTGGGGTCTGATGTATTACTCTAGACAGAGGTGCACAGCGCATCCCTGCATCCAAGAGAGAGCTTTTCTCCACATGTGACCTGGAGATGGTCAGGCTAATCACCATAGTGCCGTTAGGATGGTGATGGAGACCACTCCCCAATTACACAGCCTGATAGTATGAAGCAGTGATGCTTTCATTAACTATGCAAGCACTTCTGGTTGAGGTTAATCTGCATGTTGAAGGCAGAGGTGGACATCTGAGCAATTGCTCTCTTTGCCTCTGCAAAATGACTCATGAACAAAGAACATTAGCCAATAGACCAAAGTCAATCACCCTGATTCCTTGTCTTGTGGTTTAAAAGAATATGGGTGTGGGTGAAATAACATCTTTATTTGTTGTGGTTAAATGTATTCTCAAATTCGAATTACATAGCTGCAGATGGATGCTCATTGTTTTATGATTCTGTCTAGCTTCAGTTTCCGTTTTTTTATATAAACATTGCATCCTCTCTTATCCAATAATTTAATGTAAGGATCTTAAAACAGTAGAGGACCAAGACATGAAGTTAAACTCCTGCATGTGTAAAATCATGTACAGTCAGGCTTTTTATTCACAGGATGTGCGACACTGCAACACTGTGCAAAGGAGGCTTTCTATTGAACAGATTAATTTGCATGTAATCCCACTTTTTCATTTTTGTAAAAGGCGTCCACACTCAAGTGTAAATATGTAGATATGCTAAAAATGCACACCATCAGTATATTGCATTTGTGCATTGGTGCACACTTTAAGAGTACTCTCTAACAGGAGATAAGCCTTATATGAGACGAATACCCACAGGAATATTGTAATATGGCTATACCGCAATATGAATAAAGTATGTGAAATTGTACATATACTTTCCTTAGTTTTATTACAGTGAAACCCTTACTGTGATTGCGATAATTGTTAGTCAGCTGATGCTGACTAATCAACTGAAAATGCTCTCTCTGCCACCTTGATTGCATTTAATTGTATACCTTACCTCCTAAGGCGGCTTGTTATTTTAGCTCCGGCGCAAAACAGAAAAATATGATTTTCTTATAATGTAATCTTGAGAATTAATCCAGCCTACTGTATGCATTGACATTTGACAAAGGACAAACAAATTCCCATATGACGGTCTATTTGCGCCGAGCCTTCATTAACACATCCCACACTTGATTTCATTTCACAATCAGAGTACAACTCTTTCATTACACTATGAGATTTTGTGCTTTCGTGCACTGCGGTGTGTCAATGCGCCTGCATCGAATTGAGGCTTGCCGTGGACGACTCGTGGTGAGCCCCATGCAGCCGCACGCCCGCGAGCTCGTAAAAAGCAGACAGCAGCACCTCTGATGTGGTCCCTGGCCCAGATAGGCCACTGGAGGGGGAGCGCTGTTTCCCCATGCCTAACGGTGTGCAGCGCCCTGTGCAGTAGCCATGTAGATGCGCTGATAAATACACCGGGCCACTGCTCCCAGGCCTCACTCCATACCGCTCGCGCACCACCACCTCCACCGCCTCCACCGCCACCACCGTCACCACCACCACCACCACCGCCGCCGCCTTCCCTTCACGCCCTGGCGCCTGCTTCTGTGTCTGTGCTGCATCGGTGGAGGGGAGATGGCGAGGCGAGGCGGCGCGGCGTGGGGGGGTGGTGGTTCGGGAGCGGTGGTGGGGATGCTTCTGGCCTTGGCCTTCCCCCAAGAGAGGAGGCCCAGCCGTCAGCCGCCTAATCCAGTCCAGCCCCTCCGACCCCAACCCAAACAGCACGGCACCCCACACACACACACACACACACACACACACACACACACACACACACACACACACACACACACACACACACACACACACACACACACACCATCACCGACACCGCCATCTCCCAAACAGCATGGCCTCACCCCACAGCCCCTTACCCGCTGGCACTGTAAGCAAAAGCCCACCGAGACGCAGCAACCACGAGGCCTCAGCACCCTCGCAAACACACCCAGGGCAAGCAGCATGGAAGCAGACTGGATGAACTAGTTTGTGCAGTTTGTGTGAAGTTTTGATCAGACGAGATCAGAACTCAGAATTCTAAAAATAAAGAATATATATATTTAAAAAAAAAAAAGACATACATGGTCAGTGCGGAATACGAGTCGCCTTGGCCCAGTTATAACAGGCAGTTGTATCCCAAGGCGAAACACATAAAAAGAAATTGAGATAAATAATTGCACTTCTTAATGTTGTGAGAAGGCATGTGGTGCTTGTGGCACAGCTGAACCTGAACCCATGCATGTGTTTCATCTCTACAAACACTGTTTCAATTGTCATTTACAGTTGAGTCCCTTTAAACAGTGGCCCGTAATTTATTTATGGCAACTGGTCCACTGAGTGCATTGTAGATCTTATTTACAAATGCTGGTGATGAGACAAATATGGTCCAGCATATGAATATCGCACCAAATTAATTATGTTGGCATAGATGTTCTATGAGATTTACAAATACATTTGTAAAAGAGGTGTAAATCTCCTCACTGAATCCTCAAAGTAGACCACTTTTGTGAGTGCAATATTTAATTGACCGCTCTTTCAACAAAATAACAAAATATAATGAAGTATTCATGACTGTTTCGGTTGGCTTTGTCATAAAAATTATGATTCTTTCTATTAAAAATGATGGAAGTGAAACACCAGTGACAAAATGTCAACAACACCTTATTCAAAGGCCTGTGACACCATAGAAGTGTGAATAACACAGTATGAACCACTGTGTGGAGACCTTTGCATTGCAGTTTGCCTGATATTTAAATCTGCATCAAATATACATGTAGGCTACTAATTGTTATGTCAGGTATTCTCTGACAAAGACTGAGAAAAGTGCAAACATGGCAACTGCATGCATTGTAATTATATTCACCCAATCCACAGGTTTCGATAAGGCCCAACCGTAAAAAAAAAAACATACTTACAGTACACTCCTCGCACCATTATCCATGACTCACGTCGGTGAGCCAATCCTTTACAAGAAACACCACGAAAGCACGCCTGCCTTTGGTGTTGGCAGCGTAACCATGGAAACGTGCTCAGCGTGGAGAGAACAGGGGGAAACGTGTCTGATGTTGCCGTGTAGAGGGCAAATCAGACATGAATCACGGAGCAGGCTCTGCAATTACATCAAATCCAACAAGTTGGAGCCTTTGTACCTGAGCACTACCTTCACAAAGCAATGTGCTATGCTCTAGGCTTTAGGTAGGTGTCTGGGCCCTGTAGACTCAATAGGACATGGTTTGACAATTTAAAAGGGGGAGAGATTCTTTCAGCGGCTTAATTAGGCTGTTTATGTTGACAGCAGGCACTGTTAACATGTGTAGGACTGGCTGTATGGCATGCAATATCGGACCATTGATATTGATGTGATGTAACAAGTCCTTTGCAAAACAATCGCAGCATAAAATAAGCAGCATAAAAAACATGAAAGTAGTGGGGAAAACATGAAAGTAGTAAGAGATTATTTCACTAGCTGTTGTGAGCCACCGAGTTTAAATTGTGATGCAGTCTCATATCTGCTGCAGACACAAAGAGAAGGAGAAGAGGCCAAACAGACGTTCATACTTATGTTACTCAAAGGTCTTATTCCAGGGGCAACTCTTCAATATACCTTTCTCTATCAGCTCCCAGGTAGTATGTATAATATGCAGTGCACTCAAGGTGAAAATACATGGCCACAAGTTGTAACCAGCCGATCTGGATGAGTGTGTGTGTGTGTGTGTGTGTGTGTGTGTGTGTGTGTGTGTGTGTGTGTGTGTGTGTGTGTGTGTGTGTGTGTGTGTGTGTGTGTGTGTGTGCGTGTGCGTGTGTGTTGATCTGTCTGTGCGCATGTTTGTGAGTGTGCCTTATTGGCATAACCTATTGTAGTCCTTTGGAGGTGTTTGATGTGTTTGAAGCTGCAAAGCGTGCACACGAACATGACAGTAAACATGGCACAGGTTCTCCCTCAGTGGACAGCTGCCGCTTGTCATCCCCAGGTTGTGCTTCAGCGTGTGTGTATTGAGTGCATGTGTATGTTTATGTGTGTGTGTGTGTGTGTGTGTGTGTGTGTGTGTCTGTGTGTGAGGTGTATTTGTGTATTTGTGATTTGTGTGTGTGTGTGTGTGTGTGTATGTGTGACAGGGGAAGAAACCCAACGTACTGGGGCATGCCATCTCACGGGACTCCCCTCGCTACGCCACGGTGGCTGCATGTTGCTTAACGGAAGTGCGCGAGCTGCAGAGGCAAAGCTTCGCCCTGCGCACAAGCAGCAGCCGGGGGAAAGCGGAAAAGACAAAGGAACACAGAGCACGTACAACTCCTGCAGCGCAGGGCAACACCTTCGCCTGCACAGTGAACCAAACTGCGCCCCCCCCCCCCCACCCAACCCAGCCCAGCCACCCACCCACCTACCCACCCTCCTGTGTGCGTGCGTGCGTGCCTGCCTGCTTTGCAAATCTCATGAAAGCCACTGTGTTAATATTTTTTTCCTCGGCTTTTTCCCCCCTCTCATTTAATTCCTAGAATATCACTGGTGTGTGTTTCCTGCATATTTCCTAAGGGAAATTAAGAGACAGATTATGGATCTCGGGAGACCTCAACTAGAGATGAGATCTGGAAAAAAAAGGAGAGCAGAGAAGGTGGGCTAGAGGTGTGTGAATCCGCTAGCTGAGGCGCTTTTCACACGCATCAAAAACAGCAGGCAAACAAACACACACAAGCGATGACACAAGTACGTATGGCAGCTGCATTGTGTCCATTTACATAGATCTATGGTTTGGTGTGAAATGATTTGACAGTGTTTTCTCCACTCTGGGGACTTCCATATGCAAAGTTTGCATCCATATGAATAATTTACTATGCTACTCAAATCCCCTCTCAAGAATATATATAAACGTGGTAAAACATACCTTTTGGCACTTAAAATGCACCAGCAACTTTTTTGATGGGACTGTGAGGCGTTACTAATATGGGGGCAGTAGAATGCCACTTTTGAGACATTTCTCCAAATGCAATCACCAGGCAGACTTTGAGAGCTAACCGGCAAGGTAACTAACAAGACATTTAAGGGGAGGGGCAAGATGGGGGGGAAGTGTAAAAGACAGGAGCGTGCCTTCAGAGAGAGAAAAAGAGAGACAAAGAGAGAGAGACAGAGAAAGGAAAAGTAGAGAGAGAAAGAGATGGAGAGGAGGTGGGAGATTCGAGATGTCATTTGGTGAGGAGTTCCTTTTTTTTACAAGCAGGGAGGAAGGGAGAGAACTAGGTCACTGTCCAGAGCACCAGAGCCTTTGGTCCCTGGGCCACGCATGTCAGCCCTGTGACAGGAGAGATGGGAGCGGGGAACGGGGAGCAGGGAGCGACCCTCTCCTCCCGACTCCTCTGAAGAATACCCCCACAGTCAGGGCTTGTCAAGAGAGTTGCACTACTTTTTAGAACGAGGTCATGTGACTTGGGACCAAATCCTCTTCCACTTGCTTTGAACTGTGTTCCTCTGGATATACAGAAGTGAATGCATTGTTTCCTCTCTGAATGGAGATCAGAAGAGGTGGAGAGCAATGAGTACTGGTGCCGTGACAGGTTATGAAAAACAGTGTTTAAAAAAAGAGAGACAAAATGATCCCCCCCCCCCCCCCCCCCCCCCCAATCAAACTTTACCAGCATGCACAAACTTCAATTTTCCATGATAAAAGGGTAATGGGTGATGTCGTACATGCAGTATGAAAGAAGCACAACAGTAATGCATTTGACTTCACAAGTTGCATGTGCAGCTTTGAAGAAGGGAATAGTTTTATCATGACACAGCAGGATAAAAATCCAATCTTGATCCATTTTTAATGATGTGTCAGAAAATGCATAGAAATCGGAATGCAAATATTGCCTCACATCAAACACAAGGACATAAACAACCTTAAGAAAACACATTTTAATATTCCAAAGATGTTTGCAGGTTCCTTATTTATGCAGCAACTCATACTTTGCCATGAGTTAGCTAGATTCTACATTTACCTACCCTTACAAAAACTTTACAATTTGATTTTTTGCTGATATCATAGAATTGTTACAAATTATATGTTGATACCCATACAGGCTGTGGACTGAAATACATTCAAACATTAAACTGTGAAGCATTTTTATTCTAGAGGCTAGTGAGTGAGTATGAGTGAATTACTGACTAAGTGAGACATAAGAAAATACTTTCAGGAACAATTTGTAAGCAGGATATGGAACGACTAGCTTATTCATCTCCAAATCTCTCTCTCTCTCTGCCTCCCTCCCTCTCTCTCTGACCTCTCTGTGCAATGCTTTTAAGACAGACACTTGCCTGCATGCAAGTTCGGGCACTTTGTTCCCATAACACAGACACACTACAAAGTGCAATGAGATTCCTACATCTGAAAGTCTCCGCAGAGCAAGAACAAAGGCCAGGCATCACCCAAAACAACAGCAGCACATGAAAAAGCACCGAGAGTAAAACAGGGAAAAAAACATTCATGATCAAAGTGTACCGCGCATGGTACATGATGTATAATTGCATGACATGCAAGTGAATAGTTAGACTGAACATACACAAGCTGGGAAACAAGAACCCAAAGCAAGGACACCTTAGATGAGCAGTGAATCAGTAAATTCTTGGTGCATGTTGTCAGTCTGATATGGCAGTTATCACATGAGATACCTGTCGTCTATTTTATAATGTGTATAATTATGTCCTATATGACGTTCTCTATAGAAAGACTCTGTGAGAGGTCCAGTGTATTACCATGTGAACTTGCTACAGTAACACTTCATGTGTATTGACCATAGGTTCATAATGGATGGATGTTGGACAGTAAACAGCAAACAGTAGTAATGTAGCTCAGGCAGTGTCTCAAAAACACACCAAGAAAGCTTTGTGAGGATGCAGAACCTCCATTGCTGAACCTCCAAACCCACACGTGTCAATAAAGCAGTGTGTAAACACTGAAGGGTAACCATCATGTGATTTTGTAAACTGGACTGGAGTTAGGAAAGCCATGCTGAAGACGAACCCTCGGGCTTTAATCATACCATGCCTTATACCGGCCGCACTTGCAAGTCAATATTGCTGGTCAGCCTGCCATTGCTCCTATACTGTACTGTACAAGTCACAGTAAATCAGTGGGTCCGTAGCTCAGCCAGAGAGACCAACTACAATCAGTGGAGCACAGAGCAGTGGGTAGGGACACAGTGAGTGGAGTATGTTTCTGGCAAATCATTGTTCTAATCATTATTATCATACGATCAGTGGAGCTATTTTCGCAGTGTATTTCCAGGTAAGCGATTCCATTATTCTCATCAATGTGCACTGAATCAGATGAGTGCGCAAGGCTATGAGTCTTGCAGAATCAATTAGATCCATACATGACTCTGGCTCTCTAACGCAACTAATTGACTTTCAGCTCCTCCAATCATAACTCCATGCCACCTACCATACTATAGGGTCGACCATGGCATAAGCTCTGTGGTGTGGCTATACCACTCACCTTGTGATTATCTACTCATATCTAATATCTCCTAATCATAAATGCAAATTGTATCACGATTGCAGTGATACGATACAGCTATACGAGGCACATCATTTTAAACACTAAAGAACAAGGTAAAGTGTGTAAAGTAAGCCTGCCTCTTGTCTTAATCTCTTTTGTTTCGCTTCTTGTAGTGGTGCACTGTAGTTACTACATAGTGGTAGCGGCTTCCTGTAATGCTTTGGCGATTATGCTATGTTACCTTGGCAATTAAAGGCTTGTTAGAGACATAAAACCTTGAAATTCAAGCTGTTAGTGAGTCCCTTGTGATTCCATCCAGGGGCAAATCCATAAACCAAACTAGGTTCCAGTGGGAACGCTTTCCTCTACTCTCCCCTCGGATGTGTAATTACCTCGGCTTGTTTGGGAAAAAAAGGGAAAAATGAACACCCCCTCTTGTTTGCTGATAGAGCCTGAAGTGTTTATTGAAATTAATTAAGGTTATCAACACAGTGATTTGGGTAGCAACTTGAATTATGCTTGTGGAAGAATCTGATATTACATTACTGTAACTGATGGGTTTTATACAGATTCAGCAATTATAGATATATTAATGTGTAAGACAACAAAGGCCTAACTCTCGTCATTCAGAGCTATGGGCAGTTGGGTGTGGCACTATCTTATCCACAGACCAACGTAATTAAGACGTGTCTTCTTTAATTCTCTAAGATTGCCACTGTTTCACGATTAAGAGTTATAAGGGGTTATCACAACATGATAAAACGAAAAAGCGAAAATATAGAATAAAAAGAGCCAAGGCCACAATGGTCACTCAAAGTAATTATAGTATAAATTGAGTCCCGTATAATGTGATATATTATTTATGTTGGGTTTTTTTTTTTGTGTAAGATGCATTATCTCAAATTTATATAGAGAAATTACAAATGGAGGCCAAATTACCCGACATTACAACCTATGTGCTTCATTAAGGCTGTATTACATCCTAAGCCATTCATCATCTATTCCCCTATGTCACAGACCATCGCTTTTTTAGTCAGACTTGGACAAACTAGGACATACTCCATATTTATTAATAAATCTAATTTCTCAAAAATAATTTACTACAGACTGTATGTAAAAGTAAACTCGCTCACAATTGCTATGGCAATTACCGCAAAGCCTGGAAACCCACCCCTGTGTCCAGTGTACTTTTTCTCGATGAGATGAGTTGTCCAACTCCAACCTCTCTCTTTCTCCTCTGTTCTCTCTCTCTCTCTCTCTCTCTCTCTCTCTCTGGTTCTTGCTCACTCGTTCTCTCTGACATTGCCCCCTAAGAGGTGTCTCTCTGTATGGCCCCTGTCAGTTGGCTACAGTGATGTGGATGAGCTGGTGCTTGCGCCGCGGTGTGCTGTGGTGGTGGGAGGTGGTCTGGACACGCTAATCAGCCCCTCGCCAGGACCCCAGGTGCTCCGCCCGCGGACAGGTGAGGCTTATCAGGGAAGGGGCCTCCACCTGCCCCTCCACGGAGACAGAGACAGCGGCTCCCTAATCCCCAGGACCATCCAACACAGCCCCTCCCTTCCCACCCCAACCCTGGTCCCAGGACCCGGGTGTAGTGTGCAGCGGTCCCCCTCTCCTGCGCCCACCTCTCCCTTCCTCTCCTCTCCTCCCTCTCTCCGCTCCTCTCCTCTCCGGTGCTGCACGGGGGTGTTGGAGGACGGGACGCAGACCAGCTGCACATGGCACCGGGTCCCCGCTGAACGCGCGAGCCCCCAGACCCCTGTGCATTAACCTTTTCCTTTAATTAACACAGTCGCGGCACTCCCCGCACCACTGCAGTCCGGAGAGGGAGTGAGGGGGACAGAGGGAGAGAGCCAGAGAAAGAGAGAGAGAGGGAGAGAGAGAGAGAGAAAGAAAGAGAGAGAGAGAGGGAGAGGGAGAGAGAGAGAGAGAGAGAGGGAGAGAGAAAGAAAGAGAGAGAGGGAGAGAGAGAGGGAGAGAGAGAGAGAGGGAGAGAGAGGGGCTCAAGCTGTTGTCAGGGAGGTGGGGGAGTTGTGGGTGGAAGGGATGAATAATGTGCACAGGGCCAGAGAGCGGGTCTTCTCTCCGACAGAGCACACAGGCACACACACACACACACACACACACACACACACACACACACACACACACACACACACACACACACACACACACACACACATACACACACAAAGACACAGTTGCACACACACACACACACACACACACACACACACACACATATTCTCATAAACATACACCTACTCACCCAAGAGTAGGCTTAGATTGTTTGAAAGGGATGTTTTTTTTTTCTTCCATCTGGATACCAAAACTTGAAAATCTCAGCACGACATGAAGAGAGAGGTTAAAGAAACAACAACTAAAATCACTCGTCTTGGCAGAGAACAAGAGCCTAAATAATTACCTCCAAAGACACATTTAGAATCTGCCAAAACAAACTGATGCTGTACTAAATCCAAAACGGGCTAAAAAATGCCCCGCTCAGCAGTCTAATAATTGCCAGGCTGTCAGAGGCCAGACTTATAAACCACTCTTTAGGTGAGCTGAAACTATCATCCAGAATGTTCCGTGCGATAAGGGCCCTGACACCCGGCGATACGGCTGACGGAGACAGGGTGGCGTGTGGCCTGATTAAACCACCACTGGCTCCGCTAATGACACCGCGCTAATGAGAGTTAGACATTGTGGAAATGAATCTCTCTCCGTCAGATTAAAGCCTCTCTCCGCGCACGCAGCCTCTCGGCCCTCATTGAAGTCGGGGAGGAGACGAGTCCATCTCCTCTCAGAAGATTGCGCGGACTGGATTGAGATTTTGTGAGCAGGCAAGGGGCTTTTTTTTTTTTTTTGCAGCCCCTATCATAAAGCTGCATCTGCATAGACCCATGTGTGATAAATGCAATTCTGGAAAATACTAATGAAGATTTAGTGGATGCTTAGCATCTATACTGCAGGATTATTCGCCAAACCATTTTAGCTGTTAATTACAAAAGCTAAACCACTAGCGATTGGGATCGTTCAAGTATTAGGAGACGCAAGACTACTGCTGATAAAAGGCCTAATGGCTTTTTTTTTTCATCATATTTCATCATCTCGCACAGTTTTAAGTTCAAAGACCTTAATTTGGCTGTTGATAACTCCATAGCCTCTGAAGGTTAGAACGGTGCGTAGCGCGGCCAGCGTACCTGAGCATGCGTTCGGCGGGGGGAAGGCTAACCGCTACACGCGGCGGCAGCGGCGCTAGCTGGAGAAGCCCGTGCGCTGGGGCTGTGATGGAGTAAGGGTGAGAGGGAGAGTTGCCAGGACCTTCTCTTCGTGGAGACCCAGAGCAAGGGCAATGTCTCCCCAGCCCCATAGATCAGCCAGCCCTGAATGTCAAGCCGCACAGCAGCCACCGCGGTGCCAGGAGTCCCCTCTCGCTCCCGCGCTGGCCCGCGATCGGGCTGTCTGGTGACACCGCCGTGCTAATGACCCGGTGTGGGAGTAGCTCAGCGGGGCGCCTTGGCCGGGAAAGATGGAAGGTGTGGATATCCAACTGGAAGGTCACGCTTGATGAGGGGCCGCTCCGAATCGCCTCCCTGCCACATTTCGCCATGCCTTCCAACCGCCACGCTAACAATGACTGTCAGAGAGCCACGGACAGAGTGCGTTTGAAGGGTACCGCACCAAGAAACCAGGGTGCACATCGAGACCTTTAAAAATAAATAAATAAATAAATAAATAAATAAAATCATAGTTATTGACATTAAGGTCTCCTTTAGTGACCACTGAAAACTTTGATGGTTGCATCCTAAATGTATTGCTACTGGCCGACTGCTGAAGACTTTCATTATATTTCTGTGAATTGCCATACATCCTGACTTATCTCTCAGACTTACATTGTCTGCTCTCTGGAAGGCCAAATGATTTTCTATACAGCACGCTCCGCGTGACTAATGTCTGGTGACTTAGATTGTTTATTCTTATTGAAATTTTCTCTCTCTCTCTCTCTCTCTCGCTCTCTCTCTCTCTATCACTTGTGATATATGAGCCTCCCAGCTCTTGATTAGAAGACATAAATTTGCTCTTTCACTGTGCAGCCTCTTTTTGTTTTTGTGTTGTTTTTCGGCTGTTTTTCTCCCATGCATCACAAGTTCGGCTCGCGGGTGCAGAGAGCCACCTCCCCGGAGGACGCCTCTCCAGTGATGGGGGCACCGAGTCGACCCTTTCCTGCCTGGTGTGGGTGGCACTGGAGCGGGGAGACGTGGCGGAGCTCTCCCCTGGAGGTCTGGACGAAGGGCCCAGCGCTGCTGTGGGACTCCCCCTAGGAGTGGTCCTCCTCTCAGGGTCATGCATCTGTGCCGGCTCGGTAATTATGAGCATGGAGGGGGGTGAAAAAAAGAGAGAGCCGAGCAAAACTGTTCAGCAATCCCGCAGATGAATGTGGAGACTCTTCTCATGGGAGATATTCACATCTCAAAGTTCTAGTAGATGAGTTTTAATGAGGCAAGTCAAGAGTGTGCGTGTGTGTGTGTGTGTGTGTGTGTGTGGAAGAGAGGCTGTGAGAGAACAAGAGAGAAACCATGTGTGTACGTTTCAAGCCCCAACAAGTGTGTGTTTAATATATTTTTTGTATGTGTGAGGGCACGCCAAGGTCTTGTTCGAGCAGCTCACTAATAGGCCTTCAGCTATCATTATTCCACTCCGAAACAAGTTTATTTTGGATGGGATCTTTTTCGAAGACTTTCTTAACAAAGTTGAGGTCACGGGCAAGCTAGGAACTCTGACTCCCAGACTGCGGAAGGCTGAATTTCAAATGTGGGGGCATTGGAGTTGAAGGGCAGTGAGCGGGGTGGGATGGGGTGGTGGGTGGACACGGAGACTGGAGGAGCCTGGAATCGCAGGGTATGTGGGGACAGAGAGAAGGTCAGATTCCACCGGGGATCATCTCATCCCACTGGGAGACAGAGTGTATTCTCATATGCCGCGACACACTCTCTGTGGGATACATCCAGAATTTTCCAAGGCTCTGTTTTTTTTTTCACTGTTTAATTCTGCTGACCACAAGCGTGACCACTGCTATGGGAATGACACAGAGGCTTTCCTTGGCTCACAAAATCTGCTTCCACCCACCATTTCTGTCTAAATAGGAAAATACCTAAAATCATGTAGTCTCCATCCACACTGTCTGTTTACATGAATTTAAGGACATTACCAAGGCTGTTTACAAATGCAAGCATCACCCGCTCGATTGATCTCAAATTAGGAGTAAAGCAGCCAACATTTGAAAACCAAAAGAACAACGTGGATTTCTTTCAATAGAAACATAATGGCTGCAGAGATGTGCTGCTCCATGAACAGTATGTCTTAACAGAGGCATCTTCTGTTTCTTAATGTAGACTTACTCTGTAACCCTTCACTTCATTTGCATTCCTCCCCTAGGCTAACATGTCACTTCCTTGCATTCCCTTCTTTGATGTCATTCTATATAGTCCTCACCCGCCAATAGAGACACACAGGGTTAAAAAAAAAAAAAAAAAAAAAGAACCAGTCTGAGTGTGATTACTTGTGTTCTCATTTGTACATGGAGAAGAAAGACACCATTTCTTAATTCTGAACAGCAGCGCTGCCCCGGTGCCCCGTGAGAGTGCAGAGCCTGAGTAGTGAGGGCACGCTGCACCTAGTGGTCTCCGGCATTGGCATGTGTTAGTGACAGCACCCGCCACACAGTCAGAGCACGCTGTCACAGAGCTGAGCCCCCAGCAAGCCTCTCTCTCTGTCTCTCAATCTCTCTCTCTCTGTTACTCTCTCTCTCTCTCTCTCTCATTCTCTCTCTCTTGCTGGCTTTCTATTACAGTGACTTTGTTACTAATGAAAGTAACGAAACAGACTCAGAGAGCTTGGGGAGAGCACTTTGTTTGTGTTTATGTTTGTGCGCGGATGTAAGAGGGTGAACAGGGAGTGGGTCGGGGAGGAGGCGGGGTGGGGAGCCGGGGTGGTGTGAACATTTGGGGGGGAACAACTTGACAGAGCACTGGGACCAGGGGTACAGTTAAGATTGAAGTGGAAGACAACAGAGGGGCACATCTGAGTAGAGGAAAGCACCTACAAATAGCTGTTTACATACGACAGTGTATTCAGAGAGGGCTTTGAATGCGCCAATGAAGCACATCATATCAATCCTTCCTCTCTCTGTTAAAAAGAAACATTCATCCTTGAACATTTCATCCTTGTTTGGCAGCTAGTGGATGGGGAAATGTTTATCTTTAAAGAAGAAAGATGCTGTCAAAATTCAGATACATACAATAATGTGGAAATTAGATGTAATAAAGTAGAAATGTCAGTGACAACTATGTAGGTCAAAAGTTACCAGTTTGGCAGCACAGATTCTGTATTGCATCAGACAAGGTACTCATACCTAAGGCTATAGAGAATGACACATTTGAAACTAGAGCAAACACAAATAAACTGAAAGCAGACATCATTTGACAAATATTTTACAGATAATGATTCCACAATAGAAATCTCAAAATCAAAAATCTCATACAGTACGTATTTGAGGTAATGGTCATGTACTGCAGAGATGGTGATGAATGTGATAGGAATAAATCTATGTTTATCCGAGCGTTTAACCAAATCTCTCTCTCAACCAAGTTTCTCTCTCATTCTGCTTTTACCCCTTTTTTTTGTCTCATTTTGTGTCATTCTCTCCCTTTCTTTAGCTGCTGTTTACTTTGCAATAAACAATACTTAAACAATACTTCAACACCTCACTCTGGAGCAACATCAAGGCCACAGACTACAATGTTAACATGAATATTGATATAACAGTGATTTGCTTGACTTAAAAAAAATGCATATAGCTAACATGTCTGAGATTTAGTTGAATGAAGCTACCACTTTCACAAACATTAACACACAGACACACATAGTACCGATGACTGAAGAGACAGAGAGAGACGCTCTCAAACAGACACACACACCACACACGTGCACGCGCGCACACACACACACACACTCACAAATGAAAACAAATCCAATTGTATTCAGCCATTGAGTATGTGCCCTCAGCAGAAATCAGAATGCCATTCTGAGAGCACAGGCCTCTGCCATACTTCATCTCACAATGCTAGCGAAAGTATAAGTGACACTAAATTAGTGAAGCCGCCCCATGAGTTGGATCTGCTCCAAAATATGATGGCTTCTTCCGTAAGCTATACTACACCTTTTTACACCAAGTTTCATGGAAATCTGGCAGGTTATTTTTGAGCAAGCTGATCCTGTTTAGACAAACAGACAGACAAACAAGCAGTCTTACAAACACACTCCACCGAAAAACATAAGCACCTTGGCGGAGGTAATTATATTATATATCAAATATTCAAATTGAGCCAGGTGTTTACCTCCACCAACTTTAGGGGGCAAAGAACAGGTAAGAGAACAGTTTGATCTGCATTTAAGCGGTACTGTATTCAACTAAATGGACAAACCTGAATATTCAGGATATTTAGAATATTCTACTGAAGTACAGTAGAATCAAAGACAGCAAAGACAAACATTTCAAACCTACAGTATTGGTAGAGATTAATGCAAACCTAGTCCATGCATCTCAATCATTTTTAATTGGCACTGGCTTGGAATCTGTCGAATGTAACAGTGAATGCCTGAATGTACAGTGTGAATGCCTAAAGACAACTGTAAATCCTTTTTATTCTGTTAATTAAACCTCATTGCATAAAGCATTCAGATGCAACATACATAATCACGAGATAATGAATTACCAAATGTAAATAAATCAAACATAAAAGATACAGTAAATATATTATGAAGCTCAGTTCAAAGATCTCATTCTGCATACAAAATAACTTCAAAGTGTGTCTGAGTATCTGGCTGCATCAGTCATTTAGCAGAGACAGAGTGATGCTGAAGTGATCATTATCTCATGTGGATAGACTTGCAGGTAAACTGAACTGAATACACAGCTAATGGCAATGTCAAAATGAGCAGAAAATGTGCTTCTAGAAAATGAGGAAGACAATTATTTGGCTCAATGTACTTGCAAACATTAACATCAACCTAGCATCAACTTGGTAAATATGTTTTAGAACAGTAGATAAATTTGAGGTATTTTAGATTAAATATGGTTTCATCAAACATTTATGCATTCTACTTCACAATGTGTAAAAACTGTCTGCAAAGTTGCATGTATTTTGTTTGCTCTTTTTGGTTTAAAACAGCCTTCCTCCTATTGCATCTCAAGACAAATCTGTCTCTTTTTTAATCATACTAAATCATCCATCCTGTATTAAATCTGCCTTTCCAATTCAATAACATAGTTTAATGGTTCTTCAGGCACCCATGTTTACAAATCCAGTGATAATCATTTTCATCCGAATCCCAGTTATTTAAAACTCATTGCCAGAGAGCACATGGGTGCTGATGCAACTCTTCCACCGCACCTGTCAAATCAACAGTGCAGACTAAGCCGCCCTCAATGCTGTGAGAGAGTAGAGAGCAGCGGTGTGGGGCTGAGGCACATTTGTCTATTTTAACAGGTTTTCTCTGAAGTCTTTTCTAGAAGTTTTGACTCCCACAAGAAAACCAACAGAATCAGGCCATCTAGTACTTCATAACATGCATCAGACAGTCTATTATCAATACTACAGACTCAGCCTTCTAGTGATAATGATAATGTGGCTAATATATAGTCAAGCAGTGTATCATATCTGACTTAACCTGAATATGTGGCAAAAAGTCACATCACGGCTTCCTGCGATACGGTAATTGGCGAGTTGTGTTCTGCTCAAAGGGGGTGATAGAGAGATGTCATGTGAATATCTTTTTCAGTCCATCGATCACCGTGCCCCTAGTGTGATCAACACAAGCAACCCCTCTGAATAACACAGGCAGCCAGCCGTGACTGTCTCCCTACGCGGGTCGTTTTCAAATCAACGCCTTGACACAGGTCCATCTCTTGCTGATTAAATCTGCCAAAGTCATCCAGAGTTCTGTTTCTGATAAAGTTTACAATAGGTTACAAACATTACCAACATGTTTTCTTCTTCTTCATCATCTTCTTCTGAGAGCCTGTGGGATAATACCAACAGATGGCAGTGGAGGAGATATCACCATGAAGCCACATACTGCTCAAAAGTAATCTAAGTGGCAGTTCAAACATAACCTCTACATGAGAACTTTCAGAGAGAAGTGGTTCAGTCCTCCGGGGAGAGAGCGTGAGGTGAGAGGGGGCCCCAGTGGGACGCTTTCTCTGGGCCTAATTTTCACATAGGTAGGGGATGAGGCTGGTCCATCTCTGAGTCTGCCAGGAAGTATACCAAGGTAAAGGTAATATAAAAGGAGACAGCATATGTGTGCCTTTGATTGTTTTTATACATGGTGCTGTTCCTTGGCAACAGTAAATACGTAGACTATGATGGATCACATACTGTATGTGTGATGTATTTTTGAACATATTACATTTTTAAAGCTCAACAGTTTTAATTTATTTTGTATCACCACAGTATCTTTTTCATTGTATTATGACTATACTTTCATTTGGGGCTGAGGAATGAAAAAAATATACATTGTTTTAGTGTTCTGTTGTACCCAGGTGTAGGCTAATTATTTCATTTGATCTGAGAAAATATTAAAAACAACGTCCAATTTAAATATACTTTATTCTATAATTCCTTAAAATAGATACAGTAGGGCTATGCTTTATTTATCTATAGATTGCTTTATTTTTCTTTGCCTAGAATATAAAAAAAACTTAACAAAAAAAAAAAAACTAAAAAACGTCGTGGCCTACTATGACTAGAGGGTGAAATGTCAGCAGCTATAAGACCGCATAACACAGAAACCTTTTATTGTTGAACGCTTTCTACCAGAAGGGGGACCAATCCGTCTGCCAAAGACGGGAGTGTCACCGACTGAGAGCCGACAGGCGAGAGGCAAGAGGAAAGGAGCCAAGTTTAGGTTTGGAGCCCGACTCCAGATCCGGCGGCGCATGGATCCAGGCATCCGCATCTTGCCTCAATCCCGAGGATTTTAATCATGCCTCTCTGTCTGTGTGTGAGTGCAGGCAGGCTGACAATGATTTCCTCAGTGATTACGTACAGAGCGAGTCCCTGCGGGGTAGGGGCCCCCTCTGGAGCCATCCTGATGGCTTTGGGGGCCTTGCTTCCATTTTCCATTATTATGTGGACTACCGGAGCGACAGCGCAGTCCAAGACCTTGCAGGTTTGTGATGAGGAGGGAGCTCACATCTTCTCTCCGCTTCTTCATCCTCTTTTTAAACCAATTTAGACGTAGACTTAGTCCCGATTCAGATTCAAATACATGATTAGCTAACGGGAGTGAGAAAAGGGATAGCCTAAATTAGTTTTAGTGCCTGTCAGTTGACTATGTAAGGAAAAGTATTTTTTTCCGTTTTGTTTTGTTGCATTTTTTATCCTTCTCAGCAGGCGTTTGCTGTTGTGCTCTTTCGCGATAGTCTGACAGCAAAATATTCTATTTTTGTTTTAAATCGGATATTCGTCTGATCATTCTTATTGCTGGGAGATGGATCCGCATGATGGAATTGTCACTATCGATATTCTGACACTTTGCTGGGTGCCACAATTAAACTAAATAGGCTACGTAAAGACAGATAATTTTGCAATTTTAGACATCCTCGTATGAAATACGAAAGCGTCAACTATCACAGGCTACTGATGGTTTAAAACGCGCTCTGCATTATTGGTGAAATAAGACCAGGATTACGCCAGGTATCTTATTTGCGTGGTGTTGAATGCAATATATCAGAGCGAATCTGGGAAACTTCAGCGGTTTTCTGTAGGATGTCGCGCCGCAAGCAAGCTAAACCAAGACCCCTGAAAGGTAAGTGGTATTCGCTGCATGTGTAACGCGTGTTACAGGGTAGACACCATCCGCATTCTAGAGCATGCAACATTTTAAGCTATCGGCACGTGTTCGATTATTTGATACAGTACACCTATACAACGTAAACGGCAAGCTTCACTATTGTCTGCTATAAGGTTATAATTTATAATAGGCCTAAATGTCCAAGTACAATTCAATGATTTCGTAGCCCGCAAGCAACGCTGCGCAAACTACTGCCTTTGGAGGCTATTGCGAAATTCTGTTATGAACAGAACACACAGTCTAGTCCACACTACTTACATATTTGGTCAGATAACAAGGAAAGATGTCATAACCAGTATACTGTCGACCAGTAATTATGTCCAAGCTGCTAATAATACCTGTTATGAATTACTCGAAGGATTGCTTTTGATCGAGTTGTGGAGTATTTTGTTGTCATTGACTTTTTTTAAAAAAGATGCCTGTGCACGGTGCTAAGTCTGGTGGAATGTAAGAGTTTGTGGTGGCATATCACGTGAGCAGCGTTGGGGAAGCAGATAGAAACATTTTAAAGAAATACGCTTAAGTAGTGGCTCTCAATTAACACTAAGGGCATTAACATTAAATGTTAGCCTATAGGGAAATAAGGAGACTCCATGCAAGATTATTGTATATTGACTATAGCCCATGTTTGACCTTATCTGCGATTTGGGAAGTTCTGTGAGTGACATCGACCTGGTAGGGGGGCGACGTGTCATTGGTTGTGTCAGATCTCTTAATATGCATAACAGAAGGGGTACTGTAGATGGATTGTTGAAGAGGTTGTCTGTTAGCCTACTGAATTCTCTCTTCTTGATAATTCTTGTTCTGTAAACTCAAAACAGCCTACAACATCTTCTGTTAATGTGTTTCCATTGCTATTTATGTTGCCATTCACTTGATAAATTGTTGGCTGTTGTTGTTGTCTTGCAGTATGACAACAATATAAAAATTGCACATACCTCACATAGCATATAAACAATTCTTGAGTTCTTTTCATTTTCAAATGTATAGGGTATCTGAAAATAATCCATCAAGTCAGACTGAAGTAGAAGTTTGAAATAGTTTCTCTCTCTCTCTCTCTGTCTTACTTTCTCTCTTTCTCTCACATATGTATCCATGTGTGTGTGTGTGTGCGTGTGTGTGTGTGTGTGTGTGTGCATGGAGTGACTAGTATTTCCATGTAGCATCTGAGGGAAGCCACTGGTATTCATGGCTAAACTCCAGTTCATCTGGCAAGCATTGTATTTTGCTCAGCAAATAATTGTCCACAATTTCACATTCCCAGCTTGTGGTCTGTTGAGCCCTTTCTCTCTTCCCTTTCCTTCTCGGAAGTCATCTCCTCAAAGGAAGATTACACGGTCTGCCGTGCAGTCCTATGGCCACCATTTTAAATCAATACCTATGGGATAGAGTAGTAAGAGACAGAGGGAGAGACACACAGAGAGAGGGAGAGAAGTGTGTGTGTGTGTGTGTGTGTCTCCCCACCTTACGCACAATCTGTCTCTATGAAGGACATCACTATATCTGCATCCAACAAGTCAGCAAAAATGTGGCATTAAATAGTTTTTCTCCATAGTAGCGGCATCTGCAGCCAGGTCAATAGTACAATATAGCATTTTCCCTTCAAACGATACTTAGGTGTGTTTGTGTGTGTGTGTGTGTGTGTGTGTGTGTGTGTGTGTGTGTGTGTGTGGTGCTTGTCCAAGAGGTGTATGTTAAATCATTGTAAGAGAGGAGGTTATATTTGACATAATATATGAAACCCTTACATTATATGCAATTTCATTACTAATCAGTTCAATTGTAATGCCATGTTGACGTTTCAATTTGCACATTAAATTAAACCTCCTCCTTTCTCTTCCTTCTTTTAAACCATGTTTTTTTTTAAAAATATTTTGATTTATAGCACATTTCTTTTCTAACAGATAATCTCTCCTTATATCAAAATAATTCAATATATACGTGGATGTTGAGTGCTGCACTTTGATTTGCTCTAAGTTGTGTGAAGTAAAACACATTGGTTCTGGACCCAGTTTTGTGGCACAGTAGAGACACTTTGCATATCGCATCAGAAAAAGTAACTGGGCTCCGTAGCAGTGAATCACGCAGCCAATCATGCGGCCTGGATTTTTTTTTTTTTTTTAATTTATTTTTGTTTTTTGTTTTTGGCAGGGGGTGGGAGGGAGAGTACAGTAGTTGTCCAAAGAAACAGTTGAGGTGCAGATATGACAAAAGAAGAAAAAAAAAATCCTCCCCCTGAAATGGGTTATCTTTTCTGGTGGAATGTGGTGGCTGTGTGCTCACTGGGAGAGGTTGGAGTGTGAGTCAGAGGTTATGTTGTGGTCCCTGGGAAGACAAGGCCAATGTTGCAAGTCCCGTCTCAATTAAGTGTGCGAGACAGAGCCCAGGCTGCGTTATTGCTTGGGGGAATAAATGCCACAGGACGCGGGCCATACATCATCCGCTTATATGCAAACACTTAAGCCTCGCTCACTGACATTTACACAATCCCTGCCTATCTGCATCCCTGTCCACCACCACCACCGCTGCTGCCGGCCCCCGGCCCCCGCCGGCCGTCGTGTCAGTTCCGCCCCCCCACAGACCCTCCCTCTCTCCCCGAGTGCCATCAGACGGCGGCTCCGGCAGACCCGGGCTCCGAGCTGGCTTTGGCACGTGTGGTGCCTGCCTGCCACGTCGAGCACTTTCTTCTGCGAGGAGAAAAAAAAAAGAGAGAGAGAGAGAGAGAGGAGTCTTTTGCTTTGCAAGCGTTGGGGGCTACATCAGTATTTGCACCCTTGGACCTAAATGACATGTTCTTTTTTTCTCCTTCTTTTCTCGAGCATTTCCTTCTGCAGGTGTTTTTATTGGCCGAGGTTGTTTCCAGGGGCTCCTTGCATGCATAAATATATTTTCTGCATCATTTAGCCTGCATGTCTCGGGTGTCATCAAATCACTTTTGTGTCATATACACCTTAAATAGCCTCCCTCCCTGTGTCTCTCCTAGCCATGCGAGAAGCGTGTGTTATTGCACTGGACGCATAAGAAAGAGGCAGTGTGAGCACATAGACAGGAAATGTGAGAGAGGCATTAATAGCAACAGTAAACATGGGCAATGGCTCTCAACCTGGCTGCACTTAAGCCCTGGAGGAAATATGAGCTACCCTCTCCTCTCTCTCTCTCTCTCTCTCTCTCTCTCTCTCTCTCTCTCTCTCTCTCTCTCTCTCTCTCTCTCTCTCTCTCTCTCTCTCTCTCTCTCACACACACACACACTCTCTCTCTCCCTGTCTTTCTCTCTGCCGCTCACTCTCTGCCTCTATCTGCGTCTGCTTCTCTCACTCTATCATCAGTGTCTCCTCATCTCTCTCTCTTTCTCTCCCTCGGTTCCTATCTCTGCCTCCCCTCCTCTGCTGTGTTGTGTGTGTGTGTGTGTGTGTGTGTCTGGCGATCTAGACTCTAAGCCTTGCCGTAGTCATTTGTTGAATGGTATTGGTATTCTCAGTAAAACAAATCAGTGGGTTGTTTGAATAATGTCTGAATGTTGAGCCATCAAAAGGTGCCTTTCCTGAATTCGATTAATTCTTTCAGTATGTAGGACAATTTGATAGAAGTCTAATGGAAGACGAAGTGAACTCGAGACATTTTTTTTCCAGTTAAACAAATGTGTCAGCAGTGCGTTTAATGTTAATTAAGGATTGAGACAATCTCTGGATGATTTGTACTACGAGACAGTGTCAGAATCTAAGTGTTAATAATTGATATGGCATTATAAGGTTTTCAGTATCGTGTGAAACTGGTGAAACTTTTCACATGATTGGAATATTTCTGGAAGAAATATTAGAACACTGGAAGCTGGACTGAACAGCATAGCTTGATTGATAGTATCGCTCCAGTATTCTCAGGGGTTTATGGCCAATTTAAGGGAAAAAATTCAGTTCAGTTCAAGACATGGTGTCGTTAGTATGATTAATTTGACCTAAGTGCAGGTATGGGATGTTGACCTCTTTTAAAGCTTTTAATAAAAGGTTGGAATTTAAATTTTGTCATGACGCATGTAATTACAAGAGTCTACCATTAAACACATGCTTTGTGCAAATAATTATAAAACATTCTGTAAACTTTAAATTTAGTGGTGGTCCAACTAATGATCTGTGATAAAACAGTCATTAACACTTTGTAATGTGACACAAAAATATGGTATCATTATCATTAAGGAAATTGTCATAGAACCATTAAAGAAATCCCATTAGCGGGCCTGTCACTGCTCTTGACACTCGCCTTTATAACTTGTGTGCGGTGTCGCGGGAGCTGGCCGATATTTCTTGTTATTTCACACTGTGTGAATGTGGCTTCCTCCAGAGTTGCTGTGGCATTGCAGGAATCCTCAGTTTACAGGCAGGTTACAGTCTTACTCAACTGTGTTTCAATCAAGACCCTAACTGACAGTTATGGCGGTGGAAACTTTGCTTGCATAATAAAATCAGACCCAGTAGAAATATTGTTGTGATTATCGCTTTCGCCATTGTTGACGTCAGCATCTTCACCCACAGATGTCGTCTTTCATTGACATCTGACTAGCCATGCAGACAGCCGTGTAAGAGCAACGGTAGACTTGTGTAGAATGTAAGACAGGAGAATGCAGGGCGCTGGTACATAATCGTCATGTCCTTCACTGTAAATCCTTCATGACACTGCTCACCAGCCTCGCCCGCCCTGTTGCGTTCATTAGATCCTGGCTGCTGTACAGTTGTGCGTCTCGGCCTCGCTGCACTAATTGATGGGGGTTGACCTCGGCGACCCTCTCTAAATTGAGTTGTAATCCCTGTGGCGAGAGGCTTCTTGTCAGCTCGTCGGGCTGCATTACAGGCCTTTTGTTCCTGCGTGCGGCTGGACTTATGTCCATGGTTTTGTCCTGCGTGGCCCTGTGAATGCAAGTAAGAGCTCGGTCACTGAAGCCTGGGTGTGCCAGGGAGGGACATTATATGCTGTTCTACACTGTGGGGTCAAGTGCCCCTATTGCTGTGTTAAGTAATGCATACCAGTGAAAATGTTTTATTCCTATTCAGACCTATATTATACATTTGAGAGAATTGTCATTTTGCAAGTGTTCGACGTAGCCTTTGCCTGTTCACTTAATAGTAGAAATATCAGATTGTTGCCCTTTCTCAATGGTTGAGGTGGTGCTTTTTTTTCATTCTTACTATGTGGTTTCTAGTCACAGCCTGATAGCTATTTCTTCTAGTGATATTGAATAATATGGTGTGATAAACGAAATCATATGCTCTTTTGAAACTCATACGAGAGCATGATGATAAGACATTGGTGATAAGCTTACATTATGGGGAAAAAGCAAAGTCTGATGTTTTGATGTAAGCTCATCTGCACATAGCTTCCTTCTAATGATTTTGCCACTCCATGGAACCAATCCAGTTGACATAACAGATTTACGAAGAATAAGCAGACCAAATTGGTATATCTTTTTTTTCTTTTTCATTTGATGTTTTAGATACAATTGACAGTTAAGCATTTTTTCTCTGGACCATGTCAAGGAGTACATGATTTATATGGAGGTACTCTTCTACTATTTTTTTTTCTCTCACATTTTTAGTGGACTATAGTCATTGGAGTTAACTCCAGCCGAGTATATTGAAAGGAGGGCCAACAGAAAGCCCATTAGAGGTTAGGAAAAGGCTGTGGAACCGTGGACAGAATTGAGCTCGAATCTGCTGTCTGACTATGACTCCCTATGCTGAGTTTGAGCCATTAGCTGTATGAAAGTATGTCAGAAATTGATACCTCAGTCTTACCATGTTTCATATATTAAGCGAGCGCTTTTTGCAGAGAGGGCTCTCATATCAGAGCATGTCTGTGTAAAATGACTATTACCACAATGTAAAATGTACTGGAGATGATTTATGCTGGGGCCCGCCGATCTCATCTAACCCCTCCGAGAAATGAATTACTGCTCATGTGGCCAATATTACTATTCCATGTCCCTAACTGCACTCGTCTAGATAGCTGCACTCGTGTCGAACCTAGGTTTAGTGCTATCATTTTATGTACAATGGAAACATTTGGCAAAGCACAATAAATACGTGCTTTATCGAGGGAAATGTCAGTTTGCGTGGCAGGTTATGTGTCTGACCAAGCACAGTGGCTCCAAACCTGCTGTCATTTATGCCAGTGGACTAGTGATTAAAGGAGTGCGGGAGACCTGGGCCACTTCCTGTTCCCCTCAAGTGGCCTATAGTGTTTGAAATAATTTAGTGATTGCCTAAAGATCCAATCACACTGCCTAGTCCAGTTGAAGTTGTTATTGCAATCATGCCATGCTGACCAATTACAAAAACAGTTGTAGGAGGGGGGAAATGATAGAACACATAAAATGCGTTGCTGCTGTTGAAATTGAAAGAAAAAACACGCTTTTTAATAGCAGCACAGTGGTACTAAATGACTGTGAGCTGTCATAATGTAAAAGTTGCGCTCGCTTTGTTAAAAGGGAATTTTCTGCCTCAACTCCCTTCGTCTCACCAACAGGGACGGCAATCAAAACAAAAAAGTCGAACTCCCAACATACCAATCTACCTCGGAGCCGCGGGGGATTTATTAAGACCCCTGCCCCGATTTAAATGATGCTGCCTGTATGGATCTGCACTGTGATGGAAAAACTCATTTAGCTGGCAGGGGCCTTCCCTCTTAAGAGGTGGCTCTCTGGGCCACCGCCGGAGCACTCGTCTGTAGTCCAACCAGCACCTGCAGTGTCCACCTCTCTGCATTAAAGCCCGCCAGCCCCACTGCTGGCCAGAAGCTTTCTGACTATTTTATTTATTTATTTATTTACTTTTTCACTGACCGCCATTGGTCACCGCCAACAGTCCGACCGGCGCTCAGCCAAGCATCCTCACGGCGGCTGATGTGACGCACTTTGAATTATCCACCTTTCCACTAGTGGAAAAAGTGATTCACGCTTAGATCGGGCTCTTAAGACCTTTTTAAGGAACTGAAGAGAGGAAGGAGCTAGCGTGAGGCCATGTTGAGCGTGGATCAGAAAGAGTGTTCTTTTGAGATCATGTTGCCATGCCACGTGACACCTGTATGGTGACCATCACCCTTGGAAACAAAGTTGGTCACCTGCGTTTTTGTGTTTATCACTTTTTTTTTTTTTTTATCGTGGTTTGAGTGGTTTGACGGAGGCTTACTGTTCTTTGGCAAACTCTGTGGTGCCTGCGTCCATCTACCCACCAACCTCTCCTTAATTACCTCAAAATGCAACTCTGTTAAAGCACTCAAAGAGAACGAAGGCGACCTCCTGCTTTGACATGTCTCCACCATGCCACCCGCTCCACCCCCCACCCCCCGTCCACCCCCCCAGCTGGGAGGTCCTGTCAGAGGGGGCCATTTCTTTGCACAGGAAATGAAAGGGTAGCTGGAGGAGGCATAATGGAGGCTACGTTCCTGCCTGCAGGGGTGGAACTGCGAGGCACGTAAACCTCCTCAATGAGTCCCTCATTTTCCATGGAGCAGGTGGGAGTCTTTTGTTCTCTTCCTGCTGCTAAAATCCATTTAGTTCTCCACACCTGACATACAGCGAGAGGAACTCTTCCAGTTGGAGTGAGAAGGGGGGGGGGGGGGGGGGGGGGTGGAGGGTGGGGGGGGGGTGGAGGGGGGGTGTCTCTAATGAAATCTGTGCATACATTTCACAACACACTCCTTGTTTGTCGGGGACAATGGCGGCGGGCCACTCGTCAAAAGGGTTTTATTGGCGTGTAATGAATTTGTCTAAGCACTGGTCAAAGAGGGGTTCATTCAAGGACTGTTCAGCTCCGAAGTCGTCGCCAGCGTCATTAGAATGCACGGGCATGTCTGCGCTAATGGAACTCTGAAGCTACGCAGTTCTAGCAGGTGATGTCTCTCCGTGGGACTCGCCGGTGACTGGTGGAGAGCGTTGGCTGTTTGCTGGAGCTCGCAATGCCAGCAACCGTGTCATGCAAACTCACCGGTCCTTTTAGGAAGAATACTGTGAAATCTTGAGAACACTTGCGATGCAATGTCACTCACATAAGCTACAGTAGGTAAACATCCATACCTGCATTTTACAGGTGTGGTGTACAGGTATAGGTGATGTTTCTCACTTGGCATCAGCTGCCTTGCATTACCTAGGTAGGCAGTTGAGAATGGCCTCGTAAGACCAAATGTATGAGGGAATCAAGAACAAAAATCTTTGAACTGAAAGGAAAATGTAAAAATCCCTCTCACCCATTTTCCTTTTCTCAGCTTCTTTTCTGTAAGCTGGCATTTTCCACTACCACAGTTTTCCCCCCTTTCTGCTTTTTTTTCGGTGTATGTGGTTGAGTTTCGATGAAAGAAATATGTTTTTCTTTTTTTTTTGTTCTTGCCAAGCCAGTTAAGGGAGGAGGTTTTCGTACTCTGGTCACTGGGTCTCTGTTGAAGGGATATGTTTTTGGAAGATTTCTATAATTCATAATGTCATTATTCAACCCAATAAGTGATTTATGTGGGTGGCTGTGGACCGCCCTGCCAAACCTCATGCATATGAAAGACTCGAGCCGATTCCCAAACCTGAGGTTGAGTTGCAGAAAGTAACTGAAAGCTCTGTGCGCAGAAGAATATTAATATAAAAACAACAAAATCAAAATGAAAATCTCTGGTACACACGAGGAGAGAGAGAGAGCGAGAGAGAGAGAGAGAGAGAGAGAGAGGGAGAAGAAAAAAAAACGAGAAAAGAAGCAGGCACGCAATAATAAGAAATCATGCTGAGGAGATCATGCCCACAAAGTTTCTTTATTTGTCCCTCTAATCAGTTCTTTTCTTTCTCTCTCTCTCCCTCTTTTTGTCTCTCCATGGCAGTAGAAGACAATGTGACTGAGGACCAGCTCACCCCTGGGCAGACTGCCGTAGCAAGCGGTAATGCTTCATTTTCTGTTTTCATTGTGGGATAAAAAATGGCCTTTTTGTCTCACTACATCTGGTCTGTGGCTGTCTGTCTGTCGTGATGTGGAGTGGAGTGTGTTTCATTCCATTGTGTGTCTTTGGCTCAAAGTGTGCTGTTTGGTGTCTGGTTCTCTTTGCATGAGTGTGAGTGTGTGTGTGTGTGTGTGTGAGTGTGAGTGTGAGTGTGAGTGTGAGTGTGAGTGTGAGTGTGTGTGTGTGTGTGTGTGTGTGTGTGTGTGTGTGTGTGTGTGTGCGCGCGCACACGTGCGTGTGTGTGTGTGTGTGTGTGTGTATGTGTGTGTGTGTGTGTGTGCGCGCGCACGCGTGCGTGTGTGTGTGTGTGTATCCCTCTGTCTTTTCCGTCTTCGGTACTATATGCGTGTGTCGTTAGCATGCATCAGTACTGTAAGCTTAGTGCGTACAAGTGTGTGTGTGTGTGTCTGTGTTGATGTGTTTGTTTGTGGGTGTATCTATTCCTGTGTTTGCATCTTTCTCTCTCTCTCTCCCTCTCTCTCTCTCTCTCTCTCTCTCTCTCTCTCTCTCTCTCTCTCTCTGGCCAGATGAATGCGTCCTGTCACCTCATGTGGCATCCACTGCTGCCCT
>NC_084995.1:38139776-38187276 GCF_963854185.1 Sardina pilchardus | reverse complement strand
CTGGCGGGGGAGCTGGGGACCCTTGGTGGGGGGGCGACAGAGCAGAGAAGAGAACATCAATTAAAACACTATAAATATTTAAGAGCAGAAATACTCAATAATATTAGGGTGGGCGGGTGGGGGGGGGGGGGTGGTGGTGGTCGGGGAAGGAGTGTCAGCCCCTTCTTTTTTTCACGAGATGAAAGTTCTGGAATGATAAATGTCAGTGAGGCGCTACGCACTGCTTGGGTGGGCTGGACAATGATGGATGGAGAGGGGAACACGTGAAATATTGCATGGCTTACTTCAAACGGGATCAATCACTGTCCTCAGAGGACAAATACAAGCATAACAGACCACCTCCAACACCGGAGTGCCTGCTACTAATGCAGGATGTTGGTGCATTAAAGCATTAGAAAAAAACAACAATCGTTTTTTTGCTGTATGATATTGTGATAACTTCATGGAAAAGGCCATGTTGCGCTGTCATTCGACTAGTATTACCAGTGTCATGCTCTTAACATTTGCAGAATAACGATGTTCTTCATAAAAGAAAGAATGTATCTCGGTGGATCTCCGATATCTCCGTGCTCATTTATCTTGGCGGTGCGTAATAGAATATAATGACACGTCAGCTGTTGCGAGTGGTAATAAACCTTTGACGCGCGGCCGTGCCAGAGGTTGGAGTGCGCCGAGAATCCCGGCCATTCCTTCGCTCCCCCTCCCCTCCCTCGGCGCGGCGCGGCGGCCATGCCAGCGCGAAGACTCCTGATTGGCAGGCCGTCTTTACTCGGGTGTCATTGATCCTCCCTCCGCTCAGTTGGGGATTCAGACAGGAGGATGTCCAGATCTAATGGATTAATGGGTCTAAACCCAGACACTGTGGAACTCGCTATTGACATTGAACTCTAATCCCTCTGATAGGCCCTGACCTTGCCGTGGCCGGTCCCCAGGTTAGGCTGTTAGACAGGCGAGGTGAAGCCATCTACATTTTCTACTACAGCATTGTTACTCTTAATGGGCCCTGTTTTGCTGGCGCCTGTCAAGAACAAAGAGAGACCTATTGGACAGATCAGAGCGATACAGATCAGTGAGCGCGTGCGTGCGTGTGGAGGAGCGCTTCCTCCCTGTTTTTTATGTTTTTTTCTCTCTTTTTCTCCTTTTTCTTCCCTTCTTCTTTTTCTTTTCCGTGTTATTCCATGTTTCACCAGCGAAGAATGTGTGATGTGGTGCAGTTGTTGTGAGTCAGCTGCTCTCTGCCAGAGAATTACACAGTCTGAGTCTCGGTGTCGAACGTGTTGACTGCCAGTTGCGCATTGGCATAGTGAATTGTGAGGAGTATCATACATTTAAAAAAGAGACGGCGTTTAAGAGATTTAAAACCGATTCGACTCGGCTTTTTGGAGATTTTCGTTCTCGGGAAAAAGCCGAGTCCAGCTCATGTCAGCACGTCTGCGTGGCGTCGGGCGAAGTCTCTAGAACGGCCGGGCCCTGGCTGCGTGAGGGTCTCTCCTGCGTCGGCTTGACCGCTGCGGCTGGCCGGTCTCTCCGATGCCTGGGCCACGGCCTCTTCCATGGAAGGAGATGTGGCCGGGCCTGGGAGATCTGCGTCTCCAAACACCCTCTGCTCCGTTCCACCGCCGGTCCCAGCGGGGAACCGCGTGCTGATATTTATAGAGGGCATGTTCCACGAGCCTCCGTCGCCAAGGGAGAAGGACAATGGCGGGTGTGAGGTTACATCAGTACTTGGCCTGAGATTTTGGGGTGGGTGGATGGGTGGTGTGTGTGTGTGTGTGTGTGTTGGGGGGTCTTTTGAGGTGGTGGGGGGGTGGAGGGAGATGGAGGGAGGAGGAAAGAATCCTGGGTGGCCTTGATGAGCCCTGGATCGCCACTCCTCAAGGAATGTCACACTGCTCCGAGCCAGCGCTCTCCTTGCCTGTTTTTCCTTCTTTAGAGAAGACGCCGGGTGGAGGCGCTCGGCCCTGATCTCCCGATCCGCCGGAGCCCGTGTCAGATGGAGACACTGACGTGGAGCGCAGCAGCCCTCATTATGACGGGGATATAAATATGTCATGGCCATTTTGTGCCACGAATAATATCACTTCGGCTCGTGACTAATGACTCAGATCGTGCTCAGCTCCACATACAGACCCGCTGTCTCGTATTGACACTGCTATATTGCACTGCATTAGCCAGAGCTTTAGTGTTAGAATCTTGCCTTCTGCTGTTTCCCTTGCATTGCTTGTACATTGCAGTTACATTTCATGTTGTATACAACATATTTTTTAGTATTTACCATCTTTTTTTCACTTGTACTGTATGTATGCATGCAGCCTGTGCAGTAGCATCAGAGTTCGGGAGCAATGGCAAAGATCCGCTGTGCTTCACCCCTCTCTGGTAATGGTGTTCCTATTTGCCATGTACTGTATCTCCAGTGTGCATTGATGGCAATGCATATAATGGTATATAATAAATTGAAGTTGGCTAGCATTGGTGGCAAAATTATACAACCTGATGAAATTCCTTTTTCATTAACAGCCAAACGCTGGTCTTATCTCGTCCATGTGATGTAGGCTTCTATCAAAGCGAATGTTAATGCACAGGCGGCTCCGCCGGTTTTTCTCATATAAATCTGAAACGGCGTTTAGCAATCAGAGGGAACGTTCGCCTCGACCCCTTTCTTCTGCACTGATCGCCAAACACGGCAAACACGTATTTGGGGGGCTGCATTGTGTTTGAAAGACGAGATTGCAGATAGGAGAATATTGATGTGTGCGACCCGCGGCTGCCTGCAAGGAAGGCTAAATTATTCAGGGAAGTGTGTCACATCGAGGGTGTAACACACACCAATTTCAGCAGCGAGTGCCTCGGTCTTTCTTCCCTTTTTGTTTTCCCCCTGCACTAGCAGACTTGATATCTCGATTGAACAGCTTGAGAAAAAGCCAAGTTCTTTGGCAAATGAAGAAATCCGTTTTTCTTTTTTATAAAAAAAGAAAACAAAGCAGAATGCCTCCTTCCAGTATTAACTTTTGAAAGAGTAATAGTGATGGTGTGGTGTGGTGTGGTGTGTGGTGTGGTGTAGCGGGATGTGTAACTAATCAGATTGCAAGGAATTCCTGATGGAAGCGCAGGATGTCAAAGGGATGGGAAAACGACATGTGACTTTTATAGCCTCCACGTGACTGAGCGTGTGTGCACGGAACACACACCTGTGTGTAGCGACGAGCCTATAGATCTCATTAATAACGGCTCAGTGCCTAGATGATGTTCTCGGCGCGTCGATGATGTCGCTCCCCGACGGTTGTCATTCGCAAGCCCAGAGCCCATCATGTCTCCCCTGCGTCCACAGATCCAGACTTCGGCCCAGAGGGGGTGGCGGAGGATGCAGAGGACGGCCGTCTGAGGAAGAGGCGTCTGTCTCCGGAGCAGGGCGAGGAGGGGGAGGAGGACGACGACGAGGCCGCGCTGCACAGCTGCGACGGCTGCCGGCAGGTGTTCGAGTCACTGAGCGATCTCACCGAACACAAGATTAATCAATGCCAGCTGACAGGTAAACAACGCTCAGCCCGCCGAGCCAAGCTCGGATGCTAGCGCTTCTCTCTCTCTCTCTTTCTCTCTCTCTCTTGCTCTCTTGCTCTCTGTTTTCCATTTCTCCCTCTCTGATTTTCTTTCATTCTTTCACCCTCCATTTTCCCCTCGGCCTCTTTTGCTTTCCTCTCTTCTCTCTTTCCATTGTCCTGCCTTCCTCTCTCTCTCTCTCTCTCTCTCTCTCTCTTTCTCTCTCTCTTTGTCTTGCCTGCTTCACCTTCATTCTCTCTTCTTTATTCTCTCTCTCTCTTTTTCTCTCTCTTCTTTCCTCTGTCATCCTATCTCTCTGATACACACACACACACACCGCAGGAGCGCAATCCCATTCTAATTCATACACATGGATATCATTAAATGAGTGTTTAGCCAAAGGAACTGCTGCCACCATCACAAATTCCTACAGCATTAGCAATAAATGTACCACTTTCCACAACTGCACTTCTCCAACTTCAGCCCCCCCCCCCTCTCTCTCTCTCTCTCTCTCTTTCTCTCTCTCTCTCTTATTCTCTCTCTCTTATTCTCTCCCTTTCTCCTTCTCCCCAGTCACTGTGTATTTTGGCTACACC
Source organism: Sardina pilchardus (assembly GCF_963854185.1). Classification (NCBI taxonomy): domain Eukaryota; kingdom Metazoa; phylum Chordata; class Actinopteri; order Clupeiformes; family Clupeidae; genus Sardina; species Sardina pilchardus. The sequence goes on along the minus strand of NC_084995.1, from coordinate 38,183,143 downwards.
CGCTGTCTAGTGCGTTCGATTAGACCACACACATCACATCTCACATCCCCACAGAGAGAGGAGGAGCAGGCGAACCCGAGTGTGTGCTCGCTTGCACAAGTGCTGTAGTGGAGCACCACTGGCAGGCCGTGTCATTGGCTGGCTGATGTATGAACACGGCTAAAAATACTCTGACAAGGTGGCAGTGAGAACTAATGATGTCAGCTGAAGGCTTCCCGAATCCATGTCCTCTTTATCTTCCACCTTAACCCCACATCAAACATGGCCACCAGGACAACAAAACTTTTTTTTTTTTTATGTATATTTTATTTGTGTCATTTATAGGAAAAAGTAGCATTATTTTCTTTACACTCTAAACAAAATTTCATTTTTATAGCACCCAGCTCAGGCGAATGAATGAATCTGAATGATAGTCATCAAATGCTGACATAATTCGAGTCTTACAATGATTTTGTTCTATTATCATTAGAAACCCAACACAGGAATAGAACAAATGTGTATTTGTATTTGTAATGCTCGTGAAACAACATGTATCAAACAACGTGTGTCTGCCAGGGATTATTAATTCATTGTTTAGTTGAAAAGCTTTTCCTCATTTTATTCCACCTCTGCAGTGTCTGTGGAAGCTCGGCTCATGATTGATTCAAGGTTTTTATTAATCAGGCATAACAAAGATACAATTCAGAGCTCCAGAGGGAGTGGTCAAACGAATTTCAGTGTTGTTGAACAGCAGTTAAGAACATTGTGTATGCACGCGTGTCTGTGTGTGTGTGTGTCTGTGTGTGTGTGTGTGCGCGTGTGTGTGTGTGTGTGTGTGTGTGTGTGTGTGTGTGTGTGTGTGTGTGTGCGCGTGCGTGTGTGCGCATGTGTGCGTGTGTGTATATGTGTCCGTGTACACTCTTGTCGGTATTATGATTATTGGCTCCATGGCCCCTGCAGTCTCTTGAAGACTGAGGTACAAGACAACATTTAAGGCCTGCTTAATTTGTTTGACTCGCGTTTTAAGTGTTGCATTCGCTCTCTGATGAATTTTCCTTTGCTGTGTATTTTCTGCTAACGTGCTCGCTTCAAATTAATGTCAATCTCAGAGACAAATAACTCCTAATTACTCAAGATTTGAGAATACAGTTTGGATTGGACCCCCTGTGGATGTCAAACAGAAGCATAAAAAAAAAACAATTTGTTTTGTTTGAGAGTAAGTAGAGAGTAGTCCATTGCAGCTTGCTGTTTTTACTAGGTTCTTACATGTTGTTCTGATGTGTGAAGGAAGATAATATCTTTGTCAGTACAGCATACTATTACTTTATATAATGTTATAAATATACATCAATTTTTAAATCATTTACTTCACTATGTCCAGTACCAGAAGTCAGAATATGGATGCAACAATATTGACACAATACAACTAAAATTGTATAATTAATAACTAAATAAATGAGTCATCATCAATGAGTAAATAAATAAAGTTGTTCATTTTAATGTATTAAAATGAACATCTATTTATAAAAATTACAATAGGGAAAACAATGGCCTTGAGAAAGCATGCGGACCCCACCCAAACAGAGTGACCAAAAGAGGAAACGATGTGAGAGAGAGAGAGAGAGAGAGAAAGACAGAGAGAGAGAGAGAGAGGGAGGGAGAAAGAGATGTAAGATGTAACATGTCACCTCGATCAATGGCTGCCATCGTCTGGCCCAGCCTGCTGCAGCTTTAACACCTTTCTATGCACTTAAGCCATGACCACTGCACTGCGCTAGGGGAATCCAGGGCTATGGATCGCCCTGTGTCCCCGATGCGATCGGTGCTATTGATCGTGCTAATGCTGGACTGCGGAAGAAGAACCTGGGAGAGGGAGAGAGAAGGAGAGAGAGAGAGATAGAGAGACTGAGGGAGAGAGGAAGAGAGAGAGAAAGAGACTGAGCAATAGAGAGAGAGAGAGAGAAGCCAGAAAGAAAGTGCTGCAGGAATGTCTCCCGTGGGACCAAGTCTTCTTCGACTGGGGCAGGGCTGCAGGAATGTTCTCCTGCATCCCCCGCCCCCCAAAGACACACACACACACACACACACACACACACACACCCTCCCCATCTGCAACCCACTGCCCCTTCCTCACCACCCCCCACCTCCCAACCCCATCCACCAGGGACTCTCCAGAGGCTTGGGCAGGGCTGCTGGAATGTCTCCCCGGAGAGAGTGTCTTAGGCTGGGATAGGGTGGGAAGAATGCTCCCCTGGAGACCCAGTGGGGGCCGGGACAGGGCGGATGGAGGAATGCCTCCACCCCAGAAGCCTCTCTCCGGCTCAGGGGCAGGGTCTCAGGGGCTCTCCCCCTGGCTCCAGGACGGCTGAGGATCGGGTTTCCGTGGCGGGCTCCGCATCCTGCTGTCACGGCCTCCTCGCACCCCTGAGGGAGTCCGGGGCCGGGCTGGGGAGATGGGGGTGGGTGCGGGTGGTGGTGGTGGTGGTGGTGGTGGGAGGTTCTCTAATTCTCCTCTTCTTCCTCCTCCTCCATCCATACAAAAGCACTTTATCAACACCTCAGACCACCGATCTGACTCTTTAGCGGTGGCTCAGCTTGCTTGTTATTGAAGCACATTGAACTGGATTTCACCAGCACCTGGTGTTTTGCACACGCCATGCAACATTTGATTTCCCAGTGAAATCATGACGGTTGCACCAGTTGAAACGCACAAACGACACTCGTGAAACAGCCCACGTATGCGTGTGTGTGTGTGTGTTTTGTCGACGACGGATCGAATTCAGCTGTGAAACTCCCTTCGAGTTGAACTGCAAGGGGGGAAACATTCCTCCGTCATCCTGGGTGCCTGTGGAAAATCACGCAGTCACAGGCGGAGAGCTCTGCCTCCCCTGTCAGCTCCTCCGTCCCTCCTGCTCTCCCTCCACCCTCCCCTCCACCCCTCCCTCCTCCACCCCCGCCCCCGAGCCACACCTTTTTCTCTCTCGTCCGCCACTGAGGGAGGGGACTGGCTGCTCCCTGCGGAGCGATCTCTTGGCCAGCCTGGACGGCCGTGTTAACCCCTTGTGTGATGACCTTTTTCTAATAAGTGGATTTCTCTGTTTCCTGTTGCTGGTCAGCGAGAAAGGCAAGGCTAAATCTAAGGCTTACGCCACTCAGACAAGAAAATCAATCAAGATGGAGACGGTAACCCTGAGCAATGTCTGCACGGACGGCGTACGAGAGATGTGTTTAGTCACTGAGGCATTGTCAGCATGTACTTCTGTCTGTGTGTGTGCTCGTGGAACGGATCTTTTTGAGAAGCTAGAATTGAGTTAAAGGATGCAATCTTACATTTAGTCAATCTCTTACACGCAGCATTCAGGCTGGTTTTTATATCTTCACACCTTTTATATCGTTTTCACACGAGAACATGTACAAAGTGTTTTGATGCGTTGATCCATGTAGAGTTCAGAGAAATGTGTTTAAAAGTTATGTTGGGTACATAAAGATGTGAAAATTGTCCAATAATGTAGCGGGAAACAACAATTGGCTTCCCTTTGCCATTAGTTTACTTTTGCTTTACTTTACAATCACCCACTTCCAGCCTGATTTAGGAATTACGCACACATTTGAAGTGTTTCAGCTGTGCAGCTTCAGGTTCTTTGGTCAGCAGTATGGAAATGTCCAGTAATGCCTACATTTATAAGAGCGACTTTTGGCAGTGCCTTCCGTGTAATAACTCTGTCCAATACGTTTGCCTTTGCCAAGAGGCTTTTTATTATTTTTTTTTTCCGCCAGTGTTTTAAGGTATGATTCCAACAGCTGATTTGTGAGTGCCAAAGACAATGAGAAGCGAGCGAAGCTTCGCTGGCTACCAGTTCGGTGCGGAGACGGTAGACGGTAGAGAATTTCGACGGGCGCTCCTGATTGGTTTTGCTGTTAATCAGGAGTTCTGACACGTTTTTCGCCCGGTGTCTCGTGACACCCTGATACAGGGGGGGGGGGAGAAAGAGGCCTGGAGATAACAAGGCTTTGAAAATGGGAGAAGAGGCCGGGGGAGAGTAGTGCTTTCTGACTCGATGCAGGGCTTGAAAAGAGACCTCATGGTAGAGTGAGCGCTCAGAATTAGTCTCGAGCCTATCCAAGGTGGATGTATGAGTGTGTGTGTGTGTGTGTGTGTGTGTGTATTAGAATCACACACACACATCCTCGCACACAGACACAGAGGTGCAAACATACACCTAGGCACACAAACACAAACACACACGAGTGTGTAGATAAGCTACTGTGTGTGTGTGTGTGTGTGTGTGTGTGTGTGTGTGCGCGCGCGCACGCGCGTGTGTGTGAAGTAGCTGTGTGGCTCCTGAGTCCTCAGCGCCTCAGTCTTAGGGTCCCTGGCGTTCCCCCCTCTGCACAGCCGAGCCGGTAATGTTAACAGGAGTGTCATTAGGAATTCAAAGCAGATGCAGCCTCGCGAGGACGCCCTCTTCCTCCCTCCCTGGAGCCTCGCGCCGCACATTATGCATCGTATAAACTATTTATTGGGCTTTGTCAGACGCTCACAGCACTTTCTGCAGGAGCACAATCAGAGGGAGAACAGGGGAGCGAGCGGTTTTGTTTGGTGAGCGCATGGAACCTGGATGCCAATGCACCACACAGAGACACACACACACACACACACACACACACACACCCTTGCTCTTCTGTTGCACATATCCACAAACACGCACACACACACACACACACACACACACACACATAACAATACACATACGCAAATACACACACGCACACACAATACACACAGTGCAAATTACAAAACAAGACCAGTCAAATTCGTTTGTCTGGGTTTTTAGATACACACTGATATTTCAGTGAGTATACACACACACAAATACACACACACACACACGCACACGGAGAGACACGATACTAAGCTGTTTACTCCCACTCTGAAGCTCTTTGGTTGGAGCTGGTGTGATTCCTCGCCGGAGTGCCCGGGGCACCGTGCTGGTTTCCCCGCTTTCGCCCAGGCAGCTCGGCGCCCGTGGGCAGCCATGGCGGCGTGGAGGGGGCAGCAGGGGCCAGCCTGCCCACGCCTCCCTGCCCCCGCCGCGGCCGTGCCCCTCGCGCCCTCTGGCCCAAATGGCCTCTCCTCTCTGGGCATGCGCCATCTATCTGAGTGGAGCTCCTGGCGTGCCCACCCACACCCTCCGCTGCCTCCACAGCCATGCTGAACATCGCTATGATAATCCACCGCACTGAGTGTGTACTTCCCAGTAGATGTAGGAGGTACACGGCTATGCCTGTGTGTTATGTGTCTATGTGGAAGTGTGTTTCTGTGAGTTTTATATGTGAGATGTCACACTCGTCGTTCCTCCCCCCTCCCCTTCCTGTCTCATCTCTTTCTGTCCCTCCATTTATTTCTCTCTCTCTCTCTCCATCTCTCTCTCTCCATCTCTCTGTCACCCCTCTCTTTCTCTCTCTCTCTCTCTCTCTGTGTCTATGTGCTCGGAGGCCAAGACTTCTTCCCTGGCTCTTTGTTTCGCGTTTGCTCCCAGCCTCCTCTCGTCTCCTGACTGGCACAGGCAGAAGAATGAAGGCATTAAATGTTAATAGGACTGCGTCTGGCCAGGGCTGAATTGCGGAGCGTGTTAAGCCTGGCTCTCTCCTCCCTCCTGGCACGCGCTCGGAGAAGTACAAAACAATTGAAAGAAAAGAGAGAGAGAAAGAGGGGGGGAAAGAAGAAGAAAAGGGGGCACTTTCGCCCGACGCCTGGTAACGCGAGGCGGCTCTCGCCGAGGTTGTGCGCTCGAAGGGGAGACGCGTATGACAGCGATACCAAAGAGAAGACGATTGTTACGCAGAGGTGGTGGGGGTGGGGGTGGGGGGGGGGGGGGGGAGTCGTATCCGGAATGCTCCGCATTCATGACAGCACAACTCACTCCAGTAGCTTTGGAGAAAATGTGAGGAGAACAAGGCGTCTACTGTATAATGACAGCACAATTAATGTAACTAAATGAGGGGAAACGTACGCGAGAGACTGGCGCGTTTTGTCAATACGTACTGAATTTTTACAGCACGGAGATGGGAAAATAGAAAGAGGGGGGAAAAGACCAAAAAAAAGAAAGCTAGATAGATAGAAAGAAAAGAGAAATAAAGAAAGAAAAATGTGGATGAATAAAATGCTGTTTATTGAAATGTTCCACGGAGGAGAGGCCAGTCGTAATTTCCACACTCTCAAGGGGAGCCTGCCGCATTCGCCTCCTTATGAAAGCAGCTACGGAGAACATGATAGCGCTGTGCAGATAAGAGCTCTGCTGCGCGGCTGTTTGTGTATGCATGTAAAGTATGTATACATTTGTGTGTGTGTGTGTGTGTGTTTGGATTCGGGGGGGAGGGTGTCTGTTTCCTAGTGTGCATGATGCGTGTGTGTTTGCATTTCCGTGGCCTGCTGCCCTTGTGTTGTGTCGTGTTGTGTTGTGCTGTGTGTGAAGCCATGGCCACGCTCCTCTTTGTCCGACGCATAGAAGCCACGCAGGCCTGTTAGTGAAGATGTTAAAATGTCTCATCTGCCCCACGCACCCATGAAGGAGTCTGCACACACACACACACACACACACGCACATTAGCACGGAGGCAGAGACAGGGAGAGGAAAGACAGACAGACAGATAGACGGGCAGACAGACCGACAGACAGGAGGGCTGCATATTGTATGGGGGGGGGGGGGGGGGGGGTGTGGGGGGGGGGGGTGTGCAGGTAATTAGAGAGAGCGATGTGTTGACTGCTTCTCCTGGGTGGGGTGTGCGGTGCTGATAAGGGGTCCGCTGCTCTTATCTCGGCAGACGAGAGACACCAACCCTGCCAGGCAAATCCATCCGCCTGCCCACCCGCCCGCCCGTTCGCTCATGCCGCTGCGCTCCCGTGCCCACCTCACCCCCCCACCACCACCACCACCCACCCCCCGCCACACACACACACACCCCCCATCCCCCACCCCCACCCAACCATGCCCTGCGTTTTTATTAAGCACATCACTAATGCCAGACAGGTTGTGTGCATCGACACCGGCAAAATATTCAAAGAGGAACGAGAAAGACAGAGAGGGAAAGAGGGAGAGGGAGAGAGAGAGAGAGAGAGAGAGAGATAGAGAGAGAGAGGTAGAGAGAGAGAGAGAGAGTGCATTTCTATTTTCCTCATCTACTCCTGAAAGATGATAATGCCTTTAAACCCAGGTAACGTGCGAGAGGGCAGCAAGAGTGCACACCGGATCTCTCCTTTGTGGGCCCCCTCTCCCCCTCTCCCCCTCTCCCCCTCTCCCCCTCTCTCTCTCTCCCTCTCTCGCTCCCTCTCTCTTCCTCTCACAGGGCCTCTGCATTCAAATTATTGTCTCTCACTCTGTAACACGCTACCACTCGCTGGAATAATGATGAACCTGTTGCGGAGGCAGGAAGTTTGAGTCAGGTGATGGGTGCAGTGGCATTGTGTGTGTGTTTTTTTCCCCCACTGTTGCCGAGCAGACTTGCGCCCAGCATCGATAATTAATACATCTGGACAATTAATATTTAAGACAGGCTCACTATCATGGTTAGCATATAAAATCCCGATCAGGGGAACAGGGTATTCATGAAAAGTGCACACCCATTTGCCATGGTTTCTAATAAGCGTGAGTGTTTCTCCTGATCAAAACAGCCCAAACAGGTGTCTGCTACAACTGTTACAAATGAATGCTTGCTTTGTTGCTACAGCAAGAATTAATAAACAATCATGCAAAGTGTGAAAACATAATCAAAGGCACACACACACACCACATAATTATGAATTTGCATTAGCATATCAAATGCCAAAGAGCCTTTCATGGGTGTTGTGCTTCTTCAAGATGTTTTGTGTAAGATGCACGTGTGTGTGTGTGTGTGTGTGTGTGTGTGTGGGTGTGTGGGTGGGTGGGTGGGTGGGTGGGTGGGTGGGTGTGTGTGAGTTGAGTTGTGAGCGAGTGAGTGTGTGTGTAGGCGTGTCTGTGCTATGAGAGATATCTATGTTGTGTGAATATGTTAGCTTTTTTCACACACATAAAAACTTATGAGCGTGAAATGATTTATTATCCTGGCAATTGAATTGAGTACCTGAAAACACAGTCCATTCCACACTACTTGCAGAGAATACTTATAGGGATAGATTTCAGATACATACATAATAATTTAATTTCAATAGAAGTCATACAATAGTAAAATGATAAAATATCTATCAGGATTGTCAACGGAGACTATTAGCAAGAAAAGCTAGTCTCTTTTCTATCTTTTCACAGACTTTGTCTAATTTTCATGCCAGTAGTTCATGCCAATAGCTGTAATGAAATAGATAATAGACATATATACATGGCTCATTTTGTGAGTCGCAGGATGATCGCTGCACACAGCGTACAGCATGTAGCATGCAGTCCTCATCAGTGTTTCAGTGGTTCAGTGGTTCAGTGTTTCAGTTCATACATGGCCCCGCATCACCTTTCTGCTAAGAGCAGTTCTTGAAGGAAAGGTTGCCTGCGTCAGCCTGGAAATGTACCGCACATCTCTCCCAAAGGTTTCTCTCTCTCCATCTCTCTCTCTCTTTTCTCTCTTTTTTTCCCTCTCCCCCTTTTCCTGAGTGAGCGCTGCCAAACTGGCCACTGGTGAGGAGAGATGTGGCGGGAGAGCGCGGGCGAGAGGGAGGCGGGCGGTGGAAAGAGTGACCGGCGTGACAGCTTTATGCGTCCCCGGTGGCTCCTTCCTGCACACTCGGCCTTCAGGAAGGAGGTGGGCCAGCCGAGTGACGCTAGCCTCAGCCACAGCGGGCCCCCTGCCACACTATCACTGCCCCAGAGCCCTCACCCCCTCCCCCCCCCCACACACACACACACCTCCATCACCAACTACCCCATTTACCCCCCTGTCTCCGTTCCCGCCCCACCACCCCATCTTAGCCCAGGGGGCGTCCTACTAGCACCAGGTGCAGTGGGGGGGTGGAGTTACTGCTGGAGTAGGTGCACACTGACATGCGCATGGAAGTCAGTACACACAGTACACACTGACATACACATAGGAATACACCGCAGCGAGTATATGCGCTCCCTAAACAGACACCCACACATACTAATGCATTGCTGTCTTAGTCATTGAGAATGACAGTGTTTTAAAGCGCAGGTTAAACCTGGGGTCATATCATATTTCAGGGAAAAAAAATTGAAATGAATAAAACAGGGATGGAGGGTTGGCTCAGTATGAATACTTTAAAATTGCTAATCTTCTAAAAGCTCTAAGGCCACCCTTATCCAAATGGACCCACTGCACTCAGAACTTTTGAAATGAATATTTAGGCTATTTTTCACAAACGTCTGATCTTCTTTCGCATGTCTGATATCAACAGTGCCACTCCTGCAAGAGCCTCAAATCTGCTGGGCACGGCAATAACTCGGCACCTAAATGATAAATTAAAGCATCTGATGAAATAGTAACTTGCCATGCCTGCTTTGCCTGGGTCTGAAATAAACTCTTTTTAGCCTAATAGAACTGACGGTGGATGGCTGAATAAACAATCGTCTGTCTTTAGCAGTTTGACACATTGGTGGCGTAGGCTAAACATAAGGCTTCGTGTGATTCTTTTTTTGTTATGCTTTGCTTTGGGATGAAGTGTATGTTTGAATAAGAAAACATGCATGAGTCAATATTCTGTGGTTTGGCTAGTCGGCTATTCAGTGTTTTGGAGGATTTCATCCCTTATTTATGATGTACTGTGTGCTGGCTGAAAAACCGCCCTGCTAATACCGGCAACACACAAAAAAACCTCTGTCTGTGATTGGATTTTAATCCAATAGCATTATCATATTTATCTCCCGGTTGGTCGATTGTTATTCTTCCAGGTTGGTGGGTTGAGGATTGGCCCGTCTTACTTACAGGGCGCTTGTCTTCATTAGCATCCCGAGAAAAGCCCACGAGCGTCCACTCCCAGGCTCCGACCCACACGCACGCCTGCCCGCCCGCCCGCCCGCGCCTCATTCGACAGTCCGCGGACAGCTCCCCCGCAAGACTGCAACCTGATGGTGTTATCCAAATAATGAGGAGACTGTTTGGTTTTGACCGGGGTGGGCAGCGGATGCAAAGTCTGAGGCGCCTTATCGGAATAAAAATGGGGATGAAACAGATTCAGAAAGACAGACAGACACACAGAGAGAGAGACAGAGAGAGAGAGAGAGAGGGTGAAAAAGAGAGGGGAGTGAAAGTGGGAGAAAGAGGAAGAGTGTGTGAGTGAGTGAGGGAGTGAGCGGGCGACGTGGGGTTGGGCAGAGATGTAATTTGTTTCTCACCTCAGGCTACTGGTCTTTGAGGCCTGTAAATATGCAAGCAGAATGAGTCGTGGCATCAATATGCAAACCCTTGATGGTTACTAATCTTCACTGCAGAGGAGAGCGCTGCGGCCCCTTTTTTAAACAGCCGTGGCATGCACTGTCACTGCTATACCTGAGAGAAGGAAGGAGGGAGGGAGGGAGGGAGAGAGAGAGAGAGAGAGAGAGATAGTTAGGCCAGAGGCAGACTCATCAAGAGATGAGCTTGACAGTAGCATCCACTTTGATGCCCTTTGACACGGGATATTACATGCCTGAATCAAACTGGTGGCATAACTCACATCCGTGTAGCGTTTGGTGCAGTCGGTAATAGACCGGATTACACATTCAGGTCTTGACTTCCGTGGTCAAGAAATGAGATACTTTACTTTAGAAATATCGTGTTGCATGCAGTGACATGAGCTCATCAAAGGTTACGGGGTAACGGCTTAGGGAAAGTAGTGCAGTGCCGTGCACATCAAAATGCCAGCCATAGCCCCAATTTCAGAGTGTTTGTCCCTCTCTGGTGTGGTGTCTAAGTTTGACATCATAGGCTGCTGGTAGGTGACATGACTCACACACACAGATACAGACACACACACACACACACACATATCTGTGGCATCCTCCAAAAGCATGTCTCCCACCTCCAACATCTGATGGCAAGTAAGTTCCTGTAAGGTCCTTCGGTCCAGCCTATTGTCATGCACCCTCTGTAAGCACGGATAAAACAACCTGAGGGAGTGGTTGCGCTGGAGTCGTTAGGAATAAGCTTGGCTTACCCAGGCTGTCAGATAAACCAGGCGCCTGAGGATGGCCAGAGGTCATCTCTACCCAGGAACGCTCTGTTGATGCCCTTGGCTCTCCCGCACTCGCTCTCTCTCTCTCTCTCTCTCTCTCTCTCTCTCTCTCTCTCTCTCTCTCTCTCTCTCTCTCCACACTCATTCCTTCCTAGCACCATGCAGCTAAATGAGCTCTTTCTCTCTCTCTCTCTCTCTCTCTCTCTCTCTCTCTCTCTCTCTCTCTCTCTCTTTTACTCACTTTCAGATTTACCCACTTGAAAATACAACTTTTTTTGTACATGCTTCTTGATCGCACTCTCTCCCTTTTTGTCTGTTCTCCTATTGTCTGCGTTGTCTTCATGCATCTGCAGAGGGCTACAGTACCAAGCTAACATATCAACTTCTTTCATCTGACATTAGAGAGGAAAGGAGGGTCAACAAGGGTCGAGTGTTGCGTGCCTAAGGCTATACACAGGTATACCCGTTTAGCCGCGAGACGTTGGCCTTGAGACGGTGGGAGTTGGGGTGCCGTCTCAGAGGAAGGATAAAAATTTGCCCAAACGTGCGGTGCGAAACTTAGCCACAATCTCCGAGGCGAGAATCAACCGGAGCTTGGAGAACCCGTTCCGTCGGCACTCGATCGCTGCTCGGCGCTCAACCTTTTGCTTGTCTTTATTTTTGCACACGGACGTATCGACTCGTTTTTTGGTAGGAGTGCAGGTAAGTGCACCAAAGGCTTGAGGATGTTTACCTGGCAAGACGCCTGCTATTTTTTCGCCCGGGCGCCGGGCTCGCCCCATTGGCTGGGCCCGGCGTGTGTGTGCGGAGACGTCATTAGTGGAGGAAATGGCCCAGAGAGTGGCCAGCGCTGCCTTGCTCTCCGAGACGTGGGCTCCCCTCAGAGGCTTTGTTTCCAGGTATGTGGGTAGGAGAGAGAGAGGCAGGCCTGCGCTCCAGGGCAAATGGGCCATAAATATCCCTGCACTTCTCCGGGAAAAATGTATAGAATCTGTTATGGCACCGTCAGGTCTCTCTCTCGTACCACACTCTCGATTCTCGATTCCCTCTCTCTGTCTTGTCTGAGTGCTCCTTCCTGAGTCTTCCTCATTTAGTCATTAATAACTCACTGCACGCAGGCAGGGAAAGGCTCGTGTTTTTCCTCTTTATCATCTACAGTGGAGTTGTACTCGATGTGTCAGATGTCTGCATAGGGACATTGTACACTTTTGCAGTCACTCTAAAAGAGTCCAAATGAGTCGGGCCTGTGTACTGTTCTTGCACAGACACTGTTTCCTTGGGTACCGTGTGTGAACCCTCTCACACCTGTCCCTTCTCTGTCAGCCTTTCGACTAGAGCTTCACAATTGGTCGATTTTTAATCAAAATCACAATCTGGACTAATGCAGTTAGCTACTCGCCAAGGCTGCCATTAATCGTAAGGCTCACAGCTCTGTCCCTGTGGTTAATCTTGTCACATCTTTGATTTTTATATTCACGTCACCCTCCCTTTGTGACAGACAGTGAAACTCACCTATCAGGAGCACTGTGCTTCTCATGCACTTGGCATGCTCACCAATCAGACGCAGGGCCAACTTAAAGCCAGCAGATTTGGTATATTGAACTGAAACTTGTCAGAAAAATTGCCAAAATCTTGCAGCCATACTTTAAACTGCAGTATTCTTCTCGGGAATGTTCCTCTCTGTGCATAACTTTCCACCTCTCGTTTTCACTCACACACACACACACACACACACACACACACACACACACACACACAGAGTTGCACACCCCAATCATGTCTGCTTTTTCTCCCCACCTGTCTACCTGCCTTTTTTCACTTGTCACATGACTTGTCACCTTCCTCTGTCCTTTTTTCCACCGTGATATCTCTCAGTCTCCCTCACCTTCTTTGTCCTGATCTGTTCATTCCCTCTCCCTTTGTTTTCTCTCTATCTGTGCGTCTCTTTCTCTCTCTGTGTTTTTCTCTCCGCATCTCTCTCTCCCTCCCTCTCTCTCTCTCCTTCTCTCTCTCCTCAGTATTCTGCTCCTGCCTTGTGTGGAGTGATTTTGCCCAGACACGTCTGGCTCAGGGTAAAGTGGTGTCCCCAGAGAGAGTGCTCGGCAGCCCCCAGGTCGCCGGCACCATGAATACATTATGATCCCCATTTCCATTCTGTTGCCACGGCAGCACTTTTGGAGCCGCTGGCCAATTGAGACGTAACATTGCCGATACCCCGGCTGGAGCACGAGTTGGACGTGAAAGGTGCAATTTGATCAGATCCTGCGACTATTGATTTTTTTTCTCCCTCTCTCTCTCTCTCTTTCTCTCTTTCTTTTCCTCTTCTTTTCTTTTCTTTTTTTTCTTTTTTTCTTTCCCCTTTTTACGAGCTTGTTTGGGTTTGGCTCCTCTGCGTGTTTTTTTGTTGTCGTTTGTTACATCTTGATGCACCCATGCAGCCACTCACATCCCTTTTAGTCACCTAATACTTGTTCACTTCCTCCTCTTTTTCCATGACACCCCCCCACACCCACACCCACCCACACACACACACACACACACACATACACACACACATAACCGGGATAAATGGTCTGAGGCAGCCTGGCACTCAGTCCCTCCTCTTGGAAGCTGATGTATTTTTTTTTCTTGCCTATCCTTTCCGAGTCCACGGCTCCTTTACCTTTTTCATTGTTTCCTCTCTCTCTTCTCCTCCTCCTCCTCCTCCTCCTCCTGCTCCTCCTCTGGTTGATGTATAAAACATGGCGCCTCAGGTAGAGGATGTTGGGTTGGAATCCATGTCCCCCTAAATGGCCAGCCGTGTGCATGCGCCTAACACTTCACTGAGCAATCTGTCAACATGTCAGCAACACATGTTTTGTAAAAAGCCTCCGGTGGGAGCTTGGGGAAAAAAGGCTGCTCCTGCCAGACCAGAGAGGAAATGCAGTTTTTTTTTCTCTCTCTCTCCCTCTCCGTCTCTTTCTCTCCCTCTCCCTTCTCTCTCTCTCTCTCTCTCTCTCTCTCTCTCTCTCTCTCTCTCTCTCTCTCTCTCTCTCTCTCTCTCTCGCTCTCTCTCTCTTTCTGTCTCTCTCTTTTCCCCAGCTTTGAATGCAGTGGATTTTCTATTGCTAGTGTGCTGCTCTCCCACGAGACACCTCTCTTTCTACTGCACTTCAGAAATTTGAACTGGGGGGGGGCCCTAGGGGAGCCGGGGGTATGTGTGTGGGGGTTGATGGTAGTGGGGGGGCTTCCCGCTTTTTTCCCCCTGCTCTCTTTCTCTCTCTCTCTCCCTCCCTCCCTCTGCCCCCCCCCTCTCTCTCTCTGTCTCTCAGAGCTCCTGAAATTGTGGAGGTATATTGTGGCGGGTCCCCGAGCGGTCTTTTCTAATACCTGAGTTTCTGGAGAAGCTGGAAATTACCGGCAGGCCTCCCCGGGGACTGCTTTATCCACACCAGGAAGGAGAGCAGTGCCCGGTGGGGAGCGGGCTTAATGCATGGCTGAAATAAAAGAATTTCAGAGAGATGGGGGCCGCGGTGCTAGTGTTTTTTCCCTCTCTTCTTCACCCCTCCCTCCCTCCCACCCCCTCACTTCCCCCCTCACTCTCTCTCTCTCTACCCCTCCTCTCTTTCTCTTTCTCTCTCTCTCTCTCTCTTTCTCTCTCTCCTCATCCCCAGTAGCTTAGCCTTGCTCTCATATGTGAGTGGGGAGCCTTCACTTGAAGAGCTCTTGTTTAATAAACTTCCAGAGGAGGCTGCCCGAGCAGACAGCTAGACAAATACCCATGTGTGTTCCCTCTTGTCTGCGCTACTGCTTTTTGTTATGTTCTTGCAAATTTGATTTCTCACTATGTCTTCTCTGTCACACTCTGTCTTTCAGTCTCTCCCTCTCTCTCTCTCTTTTCTGTCTCTTCTCTCTCTTTCTATCTCTCTCTCTCTCTTGCTCTGTGTCTCTGTATTTCTCCACTGCACATCTGCTGCTGTTCATTCTGTGTTCTTCTCTTGCACTTATACTCCATCAGCCCTTTTTTCCTCCTGCTCTTTTTTTCTTTCCTGTCTTTGTCTGCGTTTTTCTTTCTTCCTGTATGCTCTCTCTTTTCCACTCTGTTTTCTCTCTCCCTTTCTTGCTCTCTTTGTCTCACCGTGTGTGTGTGTGTGTGTGTGTGTGTGTGTGTGTCCCCTCTCAGTAATATGCATTTTGTGTTGCTGCTGGTGGTTGTTGTTGTATTTTTCATCATTGTTTGGCCCTCATTGAGCTTCCTCAGAGTGAGTAGGCCAGGCCTCGGCTCCACCAAGCGTGACCCATGTCTGATCTGCGGCAGATTCCTGCCTAATCTCCCTTTCTTCACCTGTGTGTCGGAGGACCTGGGCTTGGCCCACAGCAGGTGGTGCTGCCATACATGCCATTACGGCGCCATTTGTTCCTCCGACGTCTTGGGTTGGAGATTACCATTTGTATGCCACTTATTGTGATAATGACAAATGGAGTAATACAGACGTCTCACTCGCACGACTACACCACCCCTGCGCCACAGTCACATGGCGCATTCGGCAGGATCCACTTCACAAACTCCTTTCTTTCATCATTATGATTACAATATCTGGGTTCCTCCTGTTTGAAAAAAAAGGTAGTCGTGTTTTTCAGTAGAATGAAATAGTAGGAATTTTTTTTTTTAGTCAAGAGCTGCCTGGATCCATACTGAATGAGGGTTGAAGGTTTTTCTACTACTTCTCGTGTTTGCTATATTGCACTGAGTTACACAACTCTGGCCTTTGCACTGGCTGCCCACAGTTATTTTTAATGTCCATGGATGATTTATCAAGTTTTTTTTCTTTCCATAACCTCAAAAACAACACTCGAAACGTACGAAAAAGAAAGGGAGGAAAAGTCCTTCAGCAGCTACAGCAACAGACTCTCTGTTCATAGTAAATAATTCAGCCTTTTCCTGTAAGAACCCCTGCCCTTAATAGGAATGCTGTACCTGTTGTAAGGAATAAACAAGTCGAGCACACCAGGGAGACAGAGGGGGATTTGGGCTTAGGGAGGCCGGAGAAATAAGTCTTTTTCTGCCGAAAGAAAAGCAGCACACTAGCCAGCGTTAATTAAACCCTGAAGAATAAAGGTTATCTGAGGCCTACAGAACCCATAGACCGTGTGCGCCGCGGCTGTTGCCAGTGCATTCTAATCAAGACCTCTTATTAAGCAGCGCGCGAGGAAGGGCGCTGGCGCCGGTGGTGGTGGTGGTGTGTGTTTCAAATCATTTCACACTTGTTATTGTGGAATTAAAGCGTATTAGCCACTCGGTTGTGTTAGGCTGACGTGTAATTGTTTTGATGAGCTTACGTGAGCGAGGCCACTGTTTTTACCCATCGCCCGACATGTTTGCCCACAGCATCGGCCCACCTGGACTATGCTTTACTTGACAGACGCTAGACAGTCACTACTAAGCACTGTTGTGAGAGGATTGTGTGTGCGTGCGTGTGTTTGTGATGTATGTGTGTGTGTGTGTGATGTGTGTGTGTGTGTGTCATGAGGCAATGTTCTCGATGCCTTTTGAGCTCCACACTTGGCATCTCTCCCAAGATGATCTTGCCACAGTCACATGCTTGGGGGCTCAACAGGGACGCCCGCATGCCATAGCTCATGTTTTGCTAATTACCCAGGAGGCAGTGCGGCACCTTTGCACCAAGCCTCCCCCTCCCCTTGTTGTACCTCTGCTTCCTGTCCCTGCCCCTCCTCCTGGGCCAGTCTGACACTCTAATGAAGGCTCGAATGGCAAGCAGCAAGCCGTTTTGATGTAACACAAGAGGACGACGATCATCTTGCCAGAGTAAAAAGATTATTTTTTGATGCTTTTCTTCTCCCGAAGTAGTATCAGATGTCTTCTAAGGTCTACCAGAGTCTGTCTTTATGTGAAAAAAAGTCATGCAGCCCCCCTCTCACTCTCCCAACAAATTTTTCCTTTCCTATATGACAATTTATTTTCTTATTCCATTCCAAAAGCTGGAACACAATAGAACAGTGTTTTTTTTTTTCTTAAATCGTTTCTCATCTGCCCATGTTCAGGCTGTTGTTTGGTCCTGCTCAGTCCTTCCCCTCGTGCTCAGCAGGAGAGGAGCCGACGACAGATCCTTGACAAAAGGACGAGAGGAACGGTCACTTAGGCAACAGATTCCTCTCTCTCTCGCTCCTCTCCTCCACCTCTCTGTGTTTCTTGCTCACTGGAACACATTCTTCTCATCTTGGTCATTCCCATCAGTAGATGTCATAGCTTAGTTTTAGCATGGTCTTTTGCTAAACCTGTACTGTTTGTATGTATGTAGATTTGTACTCCGTTCTGTTGTTGTTGTTGTTCAGAAGCCGTGCGACTCATATGAGATGGGCGTTGAGACAACATGGCCGTGGCATATTTGTGGTGTGGCTCCCAGCTTTATTCAGGGGAAGAGGCTTCGCCTCGTATCTCTGCGAGCATCGCTGTCACACATGTAGGGGAGTGTCGCAGAGGACCCCGAAGACAAGGCTCGTCGTTTGATCCTCTGACTCCTCCTTGGCCGCAGTAAAGCGCGGGCCTTAGATGTCTGGAGGCAGGCTAGGGAGCAGGGCTCGGCCAGGGCCCCGGGTCCTCCAGCTCTCCCTCCCTCCTTCCATCTCTCCCTCCCTCGCTCGCTCGCTCGGCTTTGACGTGTCACCACCAGCCTGGACCCCATTTCAACTGCGGCCCGCAAATGTGCTCCACGCACGCACACATAAAATAAACACACACACACACACACACACACACACACACACAAGAGTGGAAAGTGCCAGTAGTAAGCAGTAAAAAAATAATTAGAGCATGGTGATAATTGTGTCTAGAGGGGACGTAGATCAGACAAGGTAAAAAAGAGAGAGGGAGAGAGAGCGCACAGGCGGGAGAGAGAGGGGGGAAATGGTGAAGCCCGCCTGTGGCTTTTTTCGGCAGAGGGTTCGCTCCTGCGCCGGTCCCACCTATCCATCTGCCCGTCTGTCCCTCATCCGCGCCGGAGCGGCCCCGCCGGAGTGGCGGGCAGAGGAGTCGGCGGGGCTCTGGAGGAGCCGAGATGAAGATGTTTATTCATCTGGAGTGTATTAGCGCGATGATTAAGGAGGAGGAGGAGGAGGAGGACATCTGTAGCCCTCGCGCTCGGGGTTTTGCGAAGAAAAAAAAAAAGCCTGCTCTCGCTTTGGCACGGGGGGCGCAAACGCCCACGCGAGGGGAAAGTGAAAATAATCCTGAAAAATACATGCGAAGCCCAGGCGGGCAGGCGGGCAGGGCTGAGGGGATGGGTGGGGGTGTGTGTGTGTGTGTTTGTGTGTGTTTGGGAGGGGGGTTGCAGGTTGTTGGGGGCTCACTGGAGTTTACCTCACGCTCTCGGCTGGGCTAATTATTAATGAATGCAGTGTCTGTTTTCTGGGCTCGGTCGAGTGTCAGCTCATCGGCTGACGGAGAGAGAGAGGGAGAGAGAGTAGGAGAGAGGGAGACAGAAAATCTTGACATTTAAGACAGGGATGCATGAAAATACATGGTCTTGCTTGGGCTGACACTTGTTTTTCTCTGTCTTGTCTCTCTCTCTCACACACACACAAACACACACACACACACACACACACACACACACACACAGACACACACACACACACACACTCCTCTGTGGCGCATATATTTTTTTTCCTCTGGTGCGTTTTTCCGCGAGCTGTCTCTCGGAGTTGTTTTTGCCGGTGACAGGCCCGGGACGCGATTGACGGGAAATCAAACGGCGGCTAGGCGGTATTAATCAGCCGCGTGGGGTGAGGGGTCAGGCCCGGCTGCTGAATGCTAATGCCCCCCCCCCCCCCCCCCCCGTCTGTAGTCTCGTCCAGCCCCTGCTCGGACGCTCTGCGTCTCCTCAAACCAGAGGTCTTGGCCACAGCCAGACAGGCAAACTTGTTCTCGGAATTTGTATAGCGTATGCTGAACACAGCCGTACACACACTGCCACTGCCATTTTTTTTTTTTTTTCCCCAGTGCTGTCACCACCATGTGTGTGGCTAATAGGTACTTGATAGGACCTACAGGAACATGGTGTTAATTAGGCAGCTGACCAGTTAGTCAGAATATCTTTTTTTTTTTTTTTTTTCCCTGCTCATTAGCGGGCATGATGAAATATGTGTATTTTAGCCGTGCGAGGTTAAGGCAGCCGTTTCTTAAAGAACCGCTATTAATCTTGCACAATCCATAGCGGCAAGAAGCCACAGAACCAAATCTGGATCACAGATCTTCTGCATGCGGCCAAGAAGCAACTTTATCGCTGGTATTTTTTATTTTTTCATATCGTGCCTCAGTAATGCTGCTTTCCCTCTGAATAAAACAAGATGTCCTAGCAGGTTGGAGACATGGTAAATATGAATACGTTTTTCCAGCTATATTGTCGTGAGTGGTCAGGCACTTGGAGCCCATTCTGGTGTGTGTGTGTGTGTGTGTGTGTGTGTGTGTGTGTGTGTGTGTGTGTGTGTGTGTGCGTGTGTGTGTGTGTTGGGTCCCCTGCCACAGCCGGTAGGAAGCACAAACTGTCGTTTCCCCCCGGCCCCTCCCGTTGCACCCTGGGAGGCGGAGCAGTGAAGCAGGCGCTCTGCTCTGCGCTGTGCTGGGGGACAGATTGTCCTCCCCCCCAGCGGGCCACAGGGGACGCGGGCCCAGCCAAGGCCCCGGGCGGATCCACCTTCCTGTTTGCGCGGCCGCACCTGACCTGGTCACCCCGTCTTTTCCTTTCTCCCTCTCTCTCCCTCTCTCTCTCTCTCTCTCCCTCTCTCTCTCTCTCTTGCTCTCTCTCTCTCTCCCTGCTCCACGCGGTGCACAGGGAAACGCCTGAGGCTATTAGACGCACTGCAAGGGATTCTCCATATTCACTGTGTAGCCAAAGGAAGGGCACAGTCAAAGACCTCGATTCTTTTGTCGCCATGTTTTTCACTGTTGACCGTCCAAATGATAGAATATTACGATTTATTTGCTATTCGATTGGACTACTTGTGTTGTGTGCGATACGGCTGCGGGTTTTTTCTCTGAGCGGTCCACAAAATAGCCACTTGTTAACTGTGGCGATCATAAGCTTTTAGGAAGATTAATGTGAAATGCAACTTCTAATCCTTCCCCACAATCCCCTCCAAACCCCCACTAAAAATCTGCCGAAGGAACGCGTGCTGGACACAAGCCTGGGATCAGTAATGGAATCCTTCACTTCACCTCGTCTGATTTTCCTGCATCGTCTCATGGAAAGAAAGACAGAGAAAGAGACAGAGAGAGAGAGAAAGAGAGAGAGAGAGAAGGGGATAGAGAGAGAGAGAGAGAAAGGGAAAGGGGAAGGCAGTGTAAAGGATGACTGACTGCCCTACTTTTCCTTCTCCAGCCGTTCATTTGTCTGACTTTCCTGGGCAGCCACCAGCGCGCTGTGATTTCTGGGACATTGACCAAATGCTCCTGTCTGTGCTGGGGGACGTGGGTAATGTGGACAAAGTAGCTGACGGCCGGCCGCCCGCTCCCCTGTGGTCAGAGAGGCAGAGAGAGGGGGAGAGAGAGAGAGAGAGAGAGAGAAAGAGGGAGAGAGAGGGGGGGGAGAGAGACGGAGGGCCGTACGATAATGGACATCTTTGACGATGTAACGGATCTGCGCCGGCTCTCATAAAAGCCCTCCGACAGCCGATCCGCGAGCGCACGTGCATGTTGTGTGTGTGTGTGTTTGTGTGCTTGTGTTTTGACACTGGCCGTCAAGGCGAGTGTGATGGTACAGGAAGCTTTGCGTTGTGGCTGCACACTGCTCAAGCGTTGCCCTGGCCCAGCCCACCCCCCTCATACACAAACCCTCCCCCCCTCCACCTCTCTCTCTCTCTCTCTCTCTCTCTCTCTGCACTGCCTGCCTTCTCCAGTGGCATGGCAGATTTGATTGATCTATGGCAAGACCCACGCGGGGGCCTGACATTTCTCAGTGATGTGTAAAGAAGCATATTGTATTTGCTTAGGGAGAGGGAGAGAGGGGGAGAGAGAGGGAGAAGAAAAGAGAGGGAGAGAGACAGGAGGAGGGAGAGAGAGAGAAAGTGCTTGTTGGGTGTATGTGGGAAAGGAGCAGATGAAGAGAAAGAAAACAGACTGTGTGTTTGTGCATGCAGGTGTGTGTGTGTGCATGTACGTGTACGTGTACATGTGTGTATGCATGTACGTGTGCGTGTGTGTGTGTGTACGGCAGGCGTATATACTGTATATACCAGGTGTGACAATCAGCCCTTTTGACCACAGATGACACCACACTAAAAAGATGCACACAAAGCTAAAAATGTCTCTTTAAAAAAAAAAAAAAAAAACATCAAGAAAGGCTCCTCTGTAGTTTTTTCCTGTACGTGGTTGAACGCAGCCGTATGATTAATCCACGTAAGGGCTTATTGATATTAAGAACTCTGCTACTGCTGCTGTGTGGCACTATTTCCTACCTGCTATCGCTGCTCCAAATGTAAGATAGCTTCCCTCTCGCCCCCGAGGCAGCCGAGGCCTCGTATAGCAGTGATTAGCCTCAAACCTGCCTGAATTACAAATGATGGAACAAGAATAGGAATTAGCCCTTAAATTTAAATCACTTTCAGAGGTTCTCCGCTAAACAAATGGCTCTCTGGGATCTTATCATTAGATCTTAACTGCAAGTGTCAGACATAGCGCAGCACATGACATTGTATTGTTCAAACAGCGTGTTCCAGGGAATGGCGCAGGCTTTGTGGTGACACATCCGCTATCTCGGGGGAGTTGCTCACCATTTTATTTCCGTGACTGTTAAAGGATTTCTCGCGCGCGGTATGAACCGGGGGTCACGTATTATATCAGACAAGTTGACAGTTCTTTTTAAGCTAATGAATCAATGCATGCCTCACGCAAGCATGAGGTAAAAGCACATACTGTATACACACACATGTACACGCATACACGCACACACACACACACACTCCCACACACCGACACACCACACACACACACACACACACACACACACACACTGAGGACTGGATGAAATGAATTATGGATCTGTGGACATAAAAGTCTAGTCTGTTTATCTGTTTATTAGCATAGTATGTACATTTATGGAGTATTTATATCTCTTATAAAGTGTGACTTGAAGTGTCACTCTCAATACATTAACATGACAGTTAAGCAGCAGAGGCACAGAGTCACTTTCTATGCCATCACGTGGTTTAACAGCTTTACATCTCAGATGCAAATCTGCCGCGGAGGTTTATTCTCAAAGTACTTTGTTAGAAGTTGCTGGAGTTTACTCATTACCGTGTTTTTGAGTGAGGTGAAAACAGACTGTGACTGCTGTCAGATTGAAACAGGTTCCCAGGTATGCTGTCTGAGTGTCAACATCTGAAAATGGGCACAAAACCGACAGTCCCTCCGGAGACGCATGGCACATGCGACAGGAATACTTCGCCACCTTAGTGGCGAGAAGAAGAAACAAGAGCGAAAACGAGAGGGTCTGAGATGGACACCCTCGCGTTTAATGTGTCAATCTTCACACAGTCCCTGCTCGCCAAAAAGGAAGGTGATTGTCTCACCTTCCCTTTCTCTTTCCTGCCGTCGCCATCCACGAGCAGAGAAGCGAATCTGCTTCCTCACCGTATAGCGCGGCAATTAGCACCATAGCCACACCACCACAGAGTTGGTGCCTTAGTTCCACTCATTAACTTTCTCTCGGCATACCACTCCACCTGTTAGCCCCCCCTCTCTTTTTTTCCTCATTCTCTCTCTCTCTCTCTCTCTCTCTCTCTCTCTCTTTTGCTCTCACCCCTTCCCTTCTCTACCTTGCACTCTCCCCTTTCTTTCTTTCTTTCTTTCTTTCTTTCACTCATTCTTGTTGTGGTTGCCTTCTGTTCTCGCTATCTGGTCCTGCATCTCTTGAGCCGTGGCTGTCACCAGGCCTCTTAGCGAGAGCCGTCCGGTCCGGAGACAAAAGGGCTAATGTGCTGCCGCTGGCGCGGGTCAGCGCAGCTCGCGGTGGGTTCCGTTTCGAGCCGTGTGTGTGTCAGTCAGCCTGCCAGCCCGTCGACCAGGTCCCCCCTACACACACACACACACACACACACACACACACACACACACACACACACACACCACACACACACACACACACACACACATACACACATACACACATACACACACACACACACACATCCACACACACATCCACACATATACCCGCTCTTATTTGAGCAAGGCTGTTTGCTCAGCCAGGGCCAGGACTATATAAGGGTGCAGAGGCAGTTGAGTCAGGCCAATGGGAGGGTGGAATATTCTACGGGGCCGAAGACAGGGGACGGTGAGGGGGTCATGTGAGTTTAGTCTGGATGTGCTTTTGAGAAATGACGGTTACGTCTCTGGAAGTCCAATCTCCTCACCAGGGGGGAGGGAAGAGTGGGGGGAAAGAGATATTCAGCAGAGAGCTGCATGGGCAGGTCTTTAGAGTGTGTGAACTCCCCTATGCCTCCTCCTCCTCCTCCTCCTCCTCTTCCCCCCTTGTGTGGTATCGACGCGGGGTAGGCTCCTCTTTAGCGAGACGCTCTACGTCTTTGACACGCTCCTCCATGTTGCTATTTTGCTGGCAAAGGCTCCCCCAACAAAACAGATGTCAAACGAGTTTCCAGCTGTCCCCGCGTGAGCCTAGCAAATGTGTTGTTTTGTTCTGAGCAGTACACGTTTAAAACAAGAGACAGACAGAGAGGGAGAGAGAGAGAGAGAAAGAGAGAACAACAGAGAGAGAGAGAGAGAGAGAGAGAGAGAGAGAGAGAGAGAGAGAAGGGAAAAAAAAAAAACTCAAAACAGCGTCGGGTCCTAAGATGGAGGTCTTCCTCCCAGGACGTGACAGGCTGTTGGCTGGAGGACGCTCAGGAAGGCTTTGGCAGGCCAACAAAGACAGCCCTTCAGCTGCAGGGTGTAGGTTTTCAGGCCCCAGCATCCCCTTTGGCAGCGGCACAGAGAGCGCTGTCGTGCACACGGGCTCCTGGCCCGCGAGACGCTGGAAGTGAGGCCCTGCTCTTTTATTTACTCAGGCTGCCGGGGCCCGGGCATTTCTCGTCTGGGTGAAGGAGGGGAAAAACATGTCGAGAGAAAAAAAAAAAAAAACGCCCTGCACTCTTTTCCTCTCGGGTCCCCCGGGGCAATCTGTGCTCTCATCCGCCGGTGTTCACACACTCGTCTCTGTCTCTTTCTCTCTCTCTCTCTCTCTCTCTCTCTCTGTACATGTGTGTGTGTGTGTGTGTGTGTGTGTGTGTGTGTGTCTGTGTGTGTGTGTGTGTGTGTGTGTGTGTGTGTGTGTGTGTGTGTGTGTGTGTTTGTGTGTGTGTGTGTGTATGTGTGTGTGTGCGTGTGTGTGTGTGTGTGTGTGTGTGTGGACGGTTGTATCCTGTTTTCTCTCTCCCCATTCATACTAGAGATACTGAAAGTTACAGTATTTTGCGTAATATCACAACCTTAAAATGATGCTTTTACAGTAATTATGACTTATTGAGGAATAACATTTCGATGCATCACTGGCAGTAACAAAAGAAGGAAAATAAACTGAACCAAAGCTTCATTTCAGTCTTCATTTGTTGATACTGGTCAAGTGTTATGTAAATAATGTTTTTTTTTTATCATTAATACAATGTAGTAATGTAGTTTTTAAGTCGGACGTGATACTTTGCTGTTGAGAGATATTTTGTTTTTGAGCCATCGCGGACAGCTTTTTTTACTCTACTTACAGTTTCTGTAGAGTCAGTGCAGTTACGGCTCCTTCACAGGAAACCGTATTCGTAAACCGCCAGTCATCAGTCATGAAAAATAAAAAGATCCCAAAAACACTGCGCATTGCTGTCTGCTGTGGTCCTAAGGCCTCCCTGGCATGGTGAGCCCGTGTCAGCCTGGCACCATGCCCGGGGCTGGGAGGTTTCCGGGAGGCCGGCTCGGTGGTGAGGAGGTAGCCGTCAATGTGCCTCTTTCAGCAGTTTGAAGGAACAGGGGGATGCCCCCTGACCCCATCTGTTTCCTGAAGATAGGCCACAGCGGGTTAAGTACTCGTTGAGGGGCATGTTGTCCTGACAGAAAGCAGATATCTACAGCAAAAAAAAAAAGAAAGACACACGAGAAAAAAAAAAAAAACAATCCAAGAGACTGTGGCCTGTCCACTGAAGGACCGAGCAGAGGCTGCGTCCAGACAGCCAGCTTTATGCCTTCCCTCGGCCGGCCGCCTCATAAATCTCGGCAGTTTCCCCTTGTTTTTCCTGTTCTCGGCTTCGCCTTTTGACTCGCTGTTTTCCAAAGAGTAGGAATTGCAGTGTTTTATTTAAGTGCGGAAGTTCACAGCACTTAGAATTCAGCTGAGGAAGTAGTGGCCTGTAACCTTTTGAACTAGGGGAAAGCAGTGAGCTGGGTGTATTATGGACTTTTGTCAGGGTTTTTTTTGCTTTTGTTCCTGTGCTCAATGTACGCACTCTGCCTTGAGATAGATAGTGTGTGGTGAAAGATGAGTGTGTGTGTGTGTGTGTGCATATGCCCATGCGCATGTGCGTGGGTGTGTGGCTGTGCCTGTATGTGTGTGTCTGTGTGTGTGTGTGTGAAAGTGTCTCTGTGTGTGTGTGTGTGTGTGTGTGTGTGTGTGTGTGTGTGTGTGTGTGTGTGTGTGTGTGTGTGTGTGTGTGTGTGTGTGTGTTTGTGTGTGTGTGTGTGTGTGTGTGTGTGTGTGTAATGAATGTAGGCTACCTGTAAAGAAAAAGGGGGGATTCACTGACAGTTGCCCAGTTACCTCAGGTCACGGGCTGCACCTGTCCGTCCTTGGTGGAGCCTGGTAGGGCGTTCTCTCCTCTCCAGCATCCCCGCCTCTCTCCATCCCCCCAACCCTGCCCCGCTCGCTGGCCCCTGGCACGGGCTCCGAGAGGGCAGTGCCAGATAGCCAGTGCCCCCGCTGTAGGGATGCCTCTGTGCCGTCAGGACTCGCTCACACACTTGTGCCAACATTGATGAACTGCCCATGAATGTTTACGCCCATGCAGTACGCAGGAAACTGTGATTCTGTTTTACATATACTGTATATGTTAGCATATTATTATTATTATTATTCATTGTCATTATTATATTATTATCGTTATTCATAGTAGTAGCAGTAGTTCTATTACTACTAATGATACTAATAATAATACTAAGAAGAAGAAGAAGAAGAATACATAAATAAATTGATTAAGTTATTCATTTTACGCAGTTACTTGCTTTTCTGTCAAATATACTCTCACATCCATTATGACCATTTCTATATTTTTATCAAAGGAGTGAAATATCTCTAGCTTTTTTGCTCTAAAATAGCTGTATTTCTTCACTTCAAATGTGTGGTCATTGTGGGTCTTTTTTTTTTTTTTCGTTGAAACAATCCAAGTGATTGTTAAAGAATAATAGAGGTGTTCTAATTTACCTCACGCGGGGCATCCATCTTAAAGCAGCCCATAGCGTGGAGCTGGGTGAAAATGTCAGATTACTTTTTGAGTCGCAGTGGGTTTAGTCATTACATGACCACCTACAAGGTTAATTGTGGTAAAAGCATTTTAATTTTCTTGTACTTCTTTCCTCCCTTTAATTATGCTCTAAATGACTTATTCAAATGTAACTTTTTTGAAATGACTCTGAAAGTGAGGTATTATATGAAAAAAAAGTGGCCACGTTTAAAAGTTCCATATAAGGACTATACAAGAAAAATAGCAACTCGGAAGTGTTGGCTTCCACGGAGTGCTTTAAAGAGAGATCTTCCGACGACGTCCGCCATTCCTCTTCTTCCATGTCTCTTTCTCCCTTCCTGCCTCCTCTCCCCCACACAAACACCAGCAGATTGACACACACAGAGTGTTTTTATCCTCTTCCTTTTTTTCTAACAGGAAATTCCACGAAAAGAACACACCGTACCTTTCACGCACATGTAGACATATATCTGCGTGGGGTTTAATTGTATATAAGTGACCACTAACGGGGCCTTATGCTTTATGTGTGTGATCGCCCGTGGTGTAATTGTCTTCCATTCTCCCGTTCCTGTCGTTGCAGACGGAGCTGACCTTGAGGATGACCCTTCCTGCTCCTGGCCTGCCTCTTCGCCGTCCAGCAAAGACCAGACGTCCCCGGGCCACGGCGATGACTACGACTTCGGCGAGGAGGAGGGCGTCCCCGGCCTTCCCTACCCGTGCCAGTTCTGCGACAAGACCTTCAGCCGCCTGAGCTTCCTGAAGCGCCACGAGCAGAGCCACGGCGACAAGCTCCCGTTCAGCTGCACCTTCTGCAGCCGCCTGTTCAAGCACAAGCGCAGCCGCGACCGCCACGTCAAGCTGCACACGGGCGACAAGAAGTACCACTGCGGCGAGTGCGACTCGGCCTTCTCGCGCAGCGACCACCTCAAGATCCACATGAAGACGCACGCCTCCAACAAGCCGCACAAGTGCCCCGTGTGCCGCCGCGGCTTCCTCAACTCCAGCTCGCTCCACGGACACATGCAGGTGCACGAGCGCGGCGCCAAGGAGGGGGGCGGCGGCGGTGGCGGGGGCGGGCGGGCGGAGACGCGCAAGTGCAGCCGCTGCGAGGAGGGCTTCGACGTGCCCGAGGAGCTGCAGCGCCACATCGCCGAGTGCCACCCGGAGTGCTCGCCGTCGGACGACGGCGGCGGCAGCAGCGTCAGCGGTGTCGGCGGCGCCCTGGGGCCCGGGCTGCAGTGCATCTACTGCCACGAGCCGTTCGGCGACGAGGGCACGCTGCTGAGCCACATCGACCAGGCGCACGGGCGCGACCGCGACCGCAAGGGCCACGCCTGCGCCGTCTGCGCCGAGCACTTTGCCACCGTGGAGGAGCTCTACGCCCACATGGACGTGCACCAGCTGCCCGAGTCCAGCAACCACAGCAACAGCCCCTCGCTGCTGACCGTGGGCTACACGTCCGTGTCCAGCACCACGCCCGACTCCAACCTCTCCGTGGACAGCTCCACCATGGTGGACGCCGCGCCGCCCGTGCCCAAGGCCCGCGGCCGGCGGAAGCGGACCGCCCAGCACGCCTCCGACCTGCCCGGCCGCCTGGCAAAGCAGTCCAAGATCGCCTACAGCTGCATCTACTGCAACAAGCAGGTGTTCTCCAGCCTGGCCGTGCTGCAGATCCACCTGAAGACCATGCACCTGGACAAGCCCGAGCAGGCGCACACCTGCCAGTTCTGCCTGGAGGTGCTGCCGTCGCTCTTCAACCTCAACGAGCACCTGAGGCAGGTGCACAACGCCGAGGACCCCTCGGCGCTGCTGGCCACGCTGTCGGACGCGCTGCTCCAGTGCAACTTCTGCTCGGAGGTGCTGGGCGACCTCAACGCCCTGCAGGAGCACATCCGCTGCTCGCACGGCTTCCCCAGCCCCGTGGCCAAGGAGAGCAACGCCTTCTTCTGCCCGCAGTGCTTCATGGGCTTCCTGACCGAGGCCACGCTGGAGGAGCACGTGCGGCAGACCCACTGCGACGCGGGCAGCCTGCGCTTCGACTCGCCGCTGGCGGTGGGCTCCAAGGAGCCCATCGTGGAGGTGTACTCGTGCTCGTACTGCACCAACTCGCCCATCTTCAACAGCCTGCTCAAGCTCAACAAGCACGTCAAGGAGAACCACAAGAACATCCCGCTGGCGCTCAACTACATGAACAACGGCGGCCGCTCGCGGCGGGGGGGGGCGCTCAGCCCGTCGTCGTCGCCCATCTCGGTGGACGCGGCGCTGCTCAAGCACGCCACGCAGTCCTCGCGCTCGGCCAGCGAGTTCATCTGCAACCAGTGCGGCGCCAAGTACACCAGCCTGGACCTCTTCCAGACGCACCTCAAGACGCACCTGGACAGCGTGGTGCCCATGCTCACCTGTCCGCAGTGCAACAAGGACTTCCCCAACCAGGAGTCCCTGCTGAAGCACGTGACGGTGCACTTCACCATCACCTCCACCTACTACATCTGCGAGAGCTGCGACAAGCAGTTCACCACCGTGGACGACCTGCAGAAGCACCTGCTGGAGATGCACACCTTCGTCTTCTTCCGCTGCACGCTCTGCCAGGAGGTGTTCGACTCCAAGGTGTCCACGCAGCTGCACCTGGCGGTCAAGCACAGCAACGAGAAGAAGGTGTTCCGCTGCACCTCGTGCAACTGGGACTTCCGCCACGAGGCGGACCTGCAGCTGCACGTCAAGCACAGCCACCTGGAGAACCAGGGCCGGGCGCACCGCTGCATCTTCTGCGGCGAGTCCTTCAGCACCGAGGTGGAGCTCCAGTGCCACATCACCACGCACAGCAAGAAGTACAACTGCCGCTTCTGCAGCAAGGCCTTCCACGCCATCATCCTGCTGGAGCGCCACCTGCGCGAGAAGCACTGCGTGTTCGAGGGCAAGGCGCAGAACTGCGGCACCAACGGCTCCGCCGCCGGCGCGGGCGACCCCGTGTCCAAGGACGACCCCGAGCTGCAGGGGCTCATGGGCAACAGCCACGGAGGAGGCGGAGGCGGAGTCGGAGGCGGAGTCGGAGGCGGGGCATCAGGAGGAGGCGGCGTGACCGCCGGCGAGTCCCACAACAGCCACGACGGCAGCGAGGAGGAGGTGGACACGTCGGAGGTGATGTACAGCTGCGACATCTGCGGCGCCTCGTACACCATGGAGTCGCTGCTGACCAACCACCAGCTCCGCGACCACAACATCCGGCCCGGCGAGAGCGCCATGCACAAGCGCAAGGCCGACATGATCAAGGGCAGCCACAAGTGCAACGTCTGCTCGCGCACCTTCTTCTCCGAGGCCGGCCTGCGCGAGCACATGCAGACCCACCTGGGGCCGGTCAAGCACTACATGTGCCCCATCTGCGGCGAGCGCTTCCCCTCGCTGCTGACGCTGACCGAGCACAAGGTCACCCACAGCAAGAGCCTGGACACGGGCAGCTGCCGCATCTGCAAGATGCCGCTGCATAGCGAGGAGGACTTCCTGGAGCACTGCCAGATGCACCCGGACCTGCGCAACTCGCTGACGGGCTTCCGCTGCGTGGTCTGCATGCAGACGGTCACGTCCACGCTGGAGCTCAAGATCCACGGCACGTTCCACATGCAGAAGACGGGCACCATGTCCACCAACCACCCGGTGGGGCGCGCGCACGTCCTGCCGCACCAGACGCACAACCAGCACCAGCACCAGCACCACCACCAGGCGCAGGCGCAGAAGCTCTTCAAGTGTGCCTCGTGCCTCAAGGAGTTCCGCTCCAAGCAGGAGCTGGTCAAGCTGGACATCAACGGGCTGCCGTACGGCCTGTGCGCCGCCTGCGTGAGCGCCGCCGGCAGCAAGAGCTCCAGCCCCACCATGAACGGCGCCAAGCAGCAGCAGCAGCAGCAGGGGGGAGGTGGAGGAGGCCCCGTGTCCTCGGGCACCGCGGGATCGTGGGGCCCGGGGGGCGACAGCCCCACCGACGCCAAGGGCAAAGCGGCGTTGTCCTCGGCCTCGTCGACGTCCTCCTCCTCGTCGGCGGCCGCCAAGACCCGCTGCTCCACCTGCAACGTCAAGTTCGAGTCGGAGGCCGAGCTGCAGACGCACGTGCAGACGGTGCACAAGGACCAGGCCGGCGACGGCGGCGGCAGCGGGCAGCTCCGCACCCCACAGGTGTCCCCGATGCCCAGAGTGAGCCCGGCGACGACCGACGAGGTGAGAATCACAAGTGACGCCGTCCCATTGGGGAGTTGGGGGAGAATGTCACTTTGAAAGTTATTTTGAGGCTGTGGGCACAGGCTAAAATGGGATGCAAATGGAATGCTAATAGATGAAGTGAGACAAAGGCACTTATGCCAGATGCTGTGATTATATTTTAGAATGTCAACAGATTATTTTTAGTTTCATTCCACTGTAGTGTTTTAAAGAATTTCAAAAAAGTTCTCTGTATGATGGTTTTTCTTTGCACTTAGAAGAAGACCTACCAGTGCATCAAGTGCCAGATGGTTTTCTACAGCGAATGGGACATTCAAGTCCATGTTGCCAATCACATGCTTGGTAAGTGAATCCTTTCATCCATTCCTTACTCTCAAACATTAGATTCATGGCAACGTCCAACATAGTAAAACCCAAATGCTTTATAGAACTCCTCTGCTGAAACGCTTAATAGAAATTCTGTATAAACTGGAAGGTCATTTTTCAGGCAGCCATGATGATAAGAGTCCAGATTAATACTGTCTGAGAGAACACAATTTGCGGTTTCTCTTTGGTTAATCCATTGTTGCAGTGGCATGCTGTTAATTTTTTAGCTGCACAATTTTGAACAATGTTCTCTGCTTTCAGTTAAAACAAAAAACAAAATGATCTGTAGTCAGGCAACAGACCATCATCAATATTAATTGATTAATCGTTTAATATAAAAGGCGTCAACAATCACACTGATTGTCAGTCGTCCCCATATCCACTGGGTGTTTGTTTGTTTGTTTACATGGCCCTATTAGAGCAGAGTTGTGTGCTCGGTGGCAGCCCTCAGGGTTGTTTTTACCCAGTCTGCTCTCGTGACCTTCATGTGGGTGGTTGTGGGACTGGGTGATGGTTACAGCCACCAAACCCTGGCTGTGTTTTTGCGCTGGGGAGGAAGGAGCATGATAAAGGAGGCGTTTAGCAGCGCAGACGCGCTGAGGTTTTGCCTGACACCCTTCCCGGACGGGAGGACAATGGGGAAGAAAACACTGTCCCAGATGGGAACCGCTTTTTCTGGCAACGTCGGCATTTTCGTCCCATTTTGTGCCCGAGTCAGCAGGCCGGCCCGTCCATTCCGGCAGGAGAGGGACGTTCGGAATGGTCAGGGCCAATCACGCTAGATTGCTGCACAACCCCAACCTGACCCATGGTTGTGCTTAGTCTATTGTTCTCTGAGGACTGGGGCTACTGTAAATGGACAGTTGTTGGACAGATTATATGTAATGCACTCAGCTGCAGCGTGCCTTTCCCGGGACGTGATTGCCATCCTTGTTCATCTAAGGGTTATACATGTCATTAGGGATGATGGAGAGGTCGTTAACATCACAAAGGCATGTAATCTTTCTCATGAGTGCTGACTAAATGGATATGTTCAACACTTTGGCTTCATGTGTAATGTGTTGAAGAATTTTTACAGTATCTGCTTTAGAACTATCACATAAACAATGACTGCTTTGGTCGCAATTTATTTATTTTTGTGTTTGTTGGGGGTGGGGTTATGTTATTGCATGTCTGACCTTTTTATGAATTCAGAATGAGGCAACAGAGCATAACTGAGTCCTTGAACATTTAAAATTCAGCCAGGCACCAATTTGACTCTTGTCTCTTAACTCTGAATCAGACAGCTTAAATATCAGAACAGAATGCCACTGAACGGGAACTCCTAAGTATGGAAGTAGTTTAGTGGCAAAGCACACACAGTTTTAGAGCCGGTGTGACCTTTGAGTGGTGACACCTGCTCATAAGGATCACGCTCAAGCCTCTCCCTATGAGCGGGATGACGCTGTCATCTGTCACTATTGGAAATGGTCTCCTCAAGCCTCTTTGTGTTTGCCACAACTTATGAGCCATGCCACACATCCTGAACCACGCTCCTCATCTTTGCTCACTCTCTGTCTCTCTCCCTCTCTTCCTCCCTTTCTCTCTCTCTCTCTCTCTCACACACACACACACACACACACAGACAAACACACACACACGCACCCGCACACACACGCATCATTGGTATTCAGGTAGAATAATTGGAAGGAAACTCAGAATTCAAACAGACATCCCTCCTTTGCCAGCGGTACGTGGGTGTCTGAATTCCAGTCTCACCAGCCTTTAGTCATTCATTTATTCTGCTTGTTTGGTGGGTCTTTCATTACTCTGCATTATCTGCTTTCTTCAGTGGGAGCGAGGCTCATTGATCTGGAACCGAACAGGCTCTCTGTTTGGGACGCTTGCATAGGCGGTGTCGGCAAATTTAAACACGGCAGGCAATTCTTTCAGGAGCGGAGCGCACTCGCGCTGCATAAACAGGCTCAGGCGGATTTTTGTCTTGGCCCCCCCACCCCACCCCACCCCACTACACCCCACTACACCCCCGCTTCTACCTCTCCCGTCCTACCAAACCCTTCTGGATGGGTGTGAGTGTAATTTGAGAGGAGATGTGTGTGAGTGTGATTTCCCTAACCGGAGTATAATGTCTTTCTGTGTGCGTGTGTGTGTGTGTTTGTGTGTGTGTGTGTGTGTGTGTGTGTGTGTGTGTGTGTGTGTGTGTGTGTGTGTTTGTGTGTGTGTGTGTGTGTGTGGTGATGCGGAGTGTATCATTGGCGTGGAGTGAGTTTGTGATCGTCTCGCTAGTGTGAGAGCCGTGAGTCTGATTTGGGTGTATGTGTGAAAGCGTGCACACTGATGGCTAACAAGACCTTGTAATTACGGATTCAGGGTCAGCTTTTACAAAAATTAAGTTAGAAAAGGACATTATTAGATAGGATAGGAGAGGGAAAGAGGGACAATGAGAGAGAGAGAGAGCGAGAGAGAGAGAAAGAGCGAGAGGGAGAGAGAGAGAGAAAGAGAGAGCGGGAGAGAGAGAAAAAGAGATGGTAAAAGGACACATCCCCAAACAATTTGGCCTTTCAGGTTTGAGCAAAGAAGACTGTCATTAATTGGTTGAGGAGCTCGAGTGGAAATGATCCCAGCGATACTAAAAAAGAATATTTGCATATAAAATTGATGAGAGTCAACGTCAATCGGCGTGGGTCTAATAAGCGAGTGAGGAGCAGGCCTCCCCTGCAGTCCCTCAACGGCAATGGGGGTTAAAACTGGACCGGACCGTAATTACCGCACACCCAGTTTGAGCCAAAAAACAGGGGAAAAAAACATAAAGTCCTCATTTGGAAAAAGCTCTAAATACCTTCTCCCCTGAAAAAGGGACACTCTCTCCTTTTAATGGCCATCTGCACAGGAGAGGCGAAACGGGAGGCCGGGGTCATCGGCGCTCAGCTGTCACCGTTATTAGCGTAGGTAATGGGGCAGGCGCTCGACTCTTTAGGGGTACGACCGCCGCCAGCGTCACCCCCCCCGCCACCGCCGCCTCCGCCACCTCCACCTCCGCCACCACCGATCTTTTCTAGCGGTAGCGCTGTGACCGCGGCGACTATATATAGCGAGGCGTGGTGACATAACGATCCCGCGGCGCACAAAGGGCGTGGTCAGCGTTGCGAATGAGAAGGAAAAAAAGATAATCGGTGAGGGCGCATTACGCGCGAGTTAAACTGTGTGGCCATCTTTGAAAACTCGATAATGCTCGGGAAGAAAGCGTCGTCATCTCTCCGCCCCTCGCGCCGCCACATTGCTATCCCACACTCCTCCCGCTCCTCGCTCGCCGCCACCGCTCCTCCCCCCCCCCCTCCCCCCCTGCACCCAGAGAGCCACTGCGCCTGTCATTTGTGCTTCCGCCAGAAGCCGTTTGATGCATGGGCATTATGCTCAGATGCCGACAGAGCCCCCCGATCGCCGGCAGAAAAGCACAGCTTTGCCGCGTAGCTGCTAAACATTTAACATGATAATCAGGTACATTGCTGGAGAGGGTGCAATGTGTGGCGCGCGGGCGGGCGGGCGGGCGGGCGGGCAGGCAGGCAGGCAGGGCGAGCAGGCGGGCAGGGCGGAGGGAGGGCTCGCTGGTGGGCTCAGCGAAGGCCGAGCTTGCCAGGAGCCCCCCGCGTGCCCCTGAGATGGAGGCCGTAGCCTGCTAGGACCCAGATGGATCCCCGCACATTTGCTGTACAGCTGGTCGCTCTGTTTGGGGACCTGATGTGATACTCCAATCAAGGCAGCGAAAAAAAAAAAAAGGAAAAAAAATTGATATCGCCACCAACCAAGGAGCAATTTTATCGTGGGCCAGAAGACAGCTGGCCACTCTTTAGTTTGGAGTTTTCTGGCATGGCCGGCCGCGCCGTGCTCACGGTGTCCGTTTCTTTGCTATAGGAGAAGGGATTTACGCAGCCTTCAGCTGTTACGGGCTCTGTCAAATCTGTCATTTCTCCCCCTCCCCACCCTCCCGTGTTTATTTAAGATGTTGATTTAGGCTCTGGTTTGTTCTCCGCACAGATTTGAAGATTTGGTTGTTCATCGTCAATTTGCTTACAAACAAATATTTGGTGTTGCATAATTAAAATCTCTCAAACCCAATCCTGTAGG
Source organism: Sardina pilchardus (assembly GCF_963854185.1). Taxonomy (NCBI): domain Eukaryota; kingdom Metazoa; phylum Chordata; class Actinopteri; order Clupeiformes; family Clupeidae; genus Sardina; species Sardina pilchardus. The sequence goes on along the minus strand of NC_084995.1, from coordinate 38,147,844 downwards.
TTCACTTTGAGTTTGAAATGTGAAATATTGCAGTGATAATAATAAAAGCCGGGCGTGTGATAGCCTTGTCCTGTTGGTGAGGTCCAGTATTTGTCAAAGTTGAAGTGTTGGATGACACATTTGAAGGTCTTTCCTTGACAGATAAGCAGGTTAGCTGTTGCCAGCGGGGCTTGGTTTCAGAATGCTCCTCTTTGACAACAGTGTGAACTATGACCCTCCCAGCTCCATGGGAGCCTGTTTTTCACCTGGCCGACCTGCTGGGCGAAAAGCCCTCGCTCGGATTTGAAGAACCCTGATGTGTAGCTCTTGCACTCGCTGCTTAAACCAGACAAACTGTCCAGAACCAAAAAAAATTTAAAAAAAAATAAAAAAAAATAAAAGATACTGGAAAAATAAAACACTGAGGGAACAAAAAGAAAATCTTTCCTACCTTGTATTTCACGTAGCCGAACAGAAGCGGACGATGTGTCAGAACTGAAGGACGGGGCCGCGCGAGCTACCCCAAAACACGGAAAAAAAAGGCGCGGAAAATTCCAGAAAGCTGATTTGAGGGTCACCTTTAGCAGCAGTTTTTTTGGTCCGGTGACAGAGGCAAGCGACCAAGCCAAGGCAGCGCGGAGGCCTCTGTGGCGCTGGTGGGCCACTCGGCCCAGCCGGAGCGGGATGGGATGGGATGGTGGGGCGGGGGGAGGCTGGCAGGAGGCGAGGGCGGGCGGGGGGCGGCTGGGGGGGCGGAGAGGGGCACACATTTGCTGTACAGCTGGCCGCTCTGTGTGAGCCGGCACCGTGGGCTGTTACCAAGCTGGAGAGGAGCGGGGAGCGAGCGAGCGAGGCCTCTAGCCCTCCGCCATTCTGTCCCCCTGCCTCCCTCCCTCCCTCCCTGCCTCTCCCCTCCCTCCCTCTCTCCCCTCCCTCCCTCTCTCTCTCTCTTTCTCTCTCTCTCTCTCTTTCTGGCCTTCTCTACAGACAAAAAAACACCCCTTTCCCCATTCTCAATCTGCTAGCCATTCCCTCCGTTAGAGGAAGCTTAAATGAGTGTTTACAATAAGGAGAAGGGGGAGGTAGAGGAGAGGATTGTGATGCGTGGCCATTGAGAGGGCTGTAAAATCGTAAAAAAATGCTCGACGTGTTTTCCGCCGGCGCTCCCGGGAAGACCGCGGAGGATGACACGCTGACTGCCCGGAGCTCTGCGGTCTCGGTCTCGCCACCACGGCGATGGCAGCCTGCTCCATCAGGGCCTCCGTGGAGATGTGTGGGTGGGTGTGTCAAAGGGAGTCTTTCCTGGTGCCGCAGGAACACACAGAGGAATCACAAGAAGTTGTCAGATGACTCACATAAACAAAAGTGCTGCATTTCTGCCACCGAGCGCCATTAGGAATGTACTGGAAAAGCATAGCAGACATCCTATCTCTCTCTCTCTATCTATCTCTCTCGCTCTCTTTCTTTATTTTTCTCTCTTGTGCTCATGAACGTGGCGAGTTTCTCATAAATCACCCTTTCACTTTACAAGCAGCAATATGTTAGCATTTGAGTTGTGCTCAGTGACTGCCCTTACGCCTGCACAGTCCATTAAGCAACACAGTAGATACTTTATCCATGCCCAACTGCCATCTGAGGCAGAATCAATCCAGTGACACGCACAACCTGACACACCATGTCCAGGGAAAGGACGGAGTGTGAGCGAACGAATTAAAAAAGAGAAGACAGAGTGAGAGAGAGAGAGAGAAGGAAGGGAGAGAGAACGGAAGAGAGAGATAGAGAGAGAGAGAGAGAGAGAGGTGGGGAGAAACCAATCTGAGCGCACGCTACACTGGGCGCAATTTCCGCCTGCTTTTTATTAATTGGTGATTAATAACACCTCTCCGTTCGTTAGCGCAGTCACCTCCCGCGCAGCCGAGTGTGCCGCTGTTAATGAGCAATTACGCGCACCTTCCCGCTCGTTGCATTATACCTCTCGGAGACTAATGCGGCGGCCATGAGGGGAATGATAAAACAGCAGTGGCGCCCGACTCGCCCACCAACACCCCCCACCCAACCACCCACCCAGCACCGCGTTCTCCATCACCACCAGATCCACCGCGCACGCCGACACTCTCTCCCCCCCATCCCCCCCATCCCCCCCTCGCTCGGGATGCTCACACAGCCGTGGACAGGTTCCACAAACAGCGTGACCATTGATGCCTGCTTACCTAAAACAAAACATGAAGAGAAGACCTTGTAAAGTGGAGAGGATGACATAGCACACTCTTTGTCTTGTTTGACCTGAAGACAAGCATGTTCTAGGGATGTGAAAATTGAGCTGAGTGGTTGGATTTGGTTACTCAGACGGCCATGTTTTTTTTATTTAGAAAAGTGTTCTTCTTTACCCAGAATTCATTGCACCATAGTCCTTCTTGAGATAGACAAAAACCAAACTGTGTTGTGCAATGGTTTAGTTTAGATGTCTATCTGAAGTTTGTATATCTATTACTTCTAAGCCACAGTCAAAGTTTATTTTTGTGAACTAGCCCTAGAACTGATTGTTTTTTGGAGTTGGGAAATAGTAGAAATATATTTAATCGTAGTATTGTTAATAGTAGAATTATGTGTTTCTCTCCCTTTCTTTTATTGAGCGGTTGTGTTAATTTCTGCTCTGTTAGCAGTAGGAGACTCTTGTTAAGTGCTGTTATGGTCATTCCCACACCGAAAAAAAAATCCTCAGACTGTGTTTTTAGAGTCCAGAGATATCCACGAGGCTATTCTCACACGCACAATTGATGCCATCTCCCTTTGTTCCCACTACATTAATACTTACTTACAAGTGTAAGTAGCTTTACTGCATACTGTTTTTTTTTTACTGTAGATAGTATTTCTCCATACAGTATGCGTGCCAGTGTGTACGGTATTATGAAAATCTCCCTGCATTATTTATGCATCGTCCATTTTTGACTCCATTGTTCGCAGAGAGTGCTGTAGTGTTTTTTGTTGCAATGCAGCGGGTGGCATGAGACTCTCTCTTTCTCTCTCTCTCTCTCTCTCTCTCTCTCTGTCTCTCTCTCTGTCTCTCTCTCTCTCTCTCCTTGTCCTTGTCTCTCTCTCCCGTTCCCTGTCCCTCTCTCCTCCTGTGCTAGTGGCCCCGGCCATGTTTTATTGATACGCAGGAAAAAGGGGGGGACGTGTGCATTACCACCCTTAATGCCAACCCTTGTTCTAAAGTACCCCCATAAATAGTGGATGATCAGAATTAGCCTTTGTGCTAGCGCAGGGCCCTCCGGGGGGGGGGGGGGGGTGCCAAGGTGTCACGGAGGCCAGGGAAGCGAGCGCGCTCTCCTGAGCTCGGGCTCGCCGCCTCACTGCCTCGCTACCTTCCACCCTCGGCAGGGGTTACTAAGCAGGCGAGCGCGGGGCGGGGGGGTGGGGGGGGGGGTTGGGGTGGAGCTGGGGGGTCCAGAGATATGGGGGGCGGGTGGGCAGCGATGCAGTGGAGTGGAGGGGATCCAGGGGGGGTGGTGTGGGTGGTGGTCGGTGGTGGTGGTGGTGGTGGTGGTGGGGTTGCTGAAGGGGATGGGGGCAGTGCAAACAGACAGTGCTGACTTCCGTAAAGGTCAAAGCTGCAACCCACACCGCTCAAATGCTCAGCCCGGGCCTCGGGGGGGTGAGAGAGGGAGAGAGAGAGGGAGAGAGAGAGGGAGAGAGAGAGGGAGGAAAGGGACCGGCGGCACTGGCTCCCTCGGCCACGGAGGCGGGCGGCGGCCAGAGGAGGATTAGAGGGAGGGGGGGGAGACGGGTTAACGTTTCACTTAGCACCCTGCCGCGTCTTCCGCGGGACGTGACACCGGCGATGACAGCCCGTGTCAGTCGCGACAGCGCATGCAGTGGCTAGTTGGACTTGGCGAGCTAATTTACACATGTACGTGTCTGAATTCAAAGTTTCTCTGGTGTACTGCCTACTGGCGTGCCGGTCCACAGACAAGGAGAGAAAAAAAAATCTCAGCTTCTGTACGATTCCAGTCTGATGGCAACTGTTATCAAATATCAAACACCCTATCCATCACAGCATGGAAAGAGTGGACATAATAGGGGCATAAAGCCACCGTCCCTCTTGTGTCTATTTCTGTTAGCAAAGCACTGCGTAGCTGTGCATATGGGAGTGTATACATGCACTTGTGTGTGTTTGTGTTCACATTTGCACACACATTGGTGTGTATGCCACGCTCAGGAGTCTTGGTCGTCGTCCCCCCCCCACCCACCCCACCCCCCGACCCCCTCGGCACTGAGGCCCTAATAATAATGTGAGCAGCGTCGGAGTTGATGCCCCTCCCGTTGGCGCGGCGCGCTGCCAGGCCCGCGTGGCTGGCCGCGGCAAGGTCAACAGCGCGGGCAGCGCCAGTCGCTGGGCTCCTGGAGGCCAGCGCGCGGGAGCGGTCCGCGCCATCTGTCTGCTCGGGCCTGCCATGCCCGCAGAGAACGTGCCGGAGAAAAACGCACTCACTCACACCCGCCTTCGCCTCGACACCGAGCTCATTGAGGTTTTTTTTTTTTTACGCCGCGGAATGCCGATGCCTCGTTCCGCGAAAGGCACGGTCCGAACCGGCGCGGACGGACGGACACCGCGAGGCTTTTTCGCTAACGGGCAGCGGGCAGAGCGATTCAGCCAGGTTTTTTGTTATCGAGGCCTGGTGCATCTGATGCAAATGATGCAATTCAATACAATCCGCCCGCCTGCAAAACAACTGTAGAACAGAGAAGCTGTTTGTCTTCAAGTCGATAAAAACAGAACCTGCTCTCTTGTACATGTACCGGGGTCCAGTATAAATAAACAGGAAGGAGGAAGAAAAAAAAAAGGTTACACCGGTCGTGACTGAAAGTGCTGACCTCTAGGGGATTTGAAAAGCAGAGGAGGAGGAGGAGGAGGGGGAGGATGGAGAGAGAGAGAGAGAGAGAGAGAGCAAGAGGGAGAGGGAGAGAAAAAAAAAACAGAGGCATGTATCTGGCTGTCCTGTTGCGCTTGTCTTATTTCTTCACCCGAGCGGCTCGCGGGCTGTGGCTGTTTGCAGGCTTCACGCGGCGCTGTCCCCCTCCTCCACCCGCCCCGGCCTCTCTTGTTTTTCACCTTGCCGGGCCCCCCGGGGTCGGCCGGTGCAACGGGCTGCTGATTAGCCGCCCTCTCAGTGAAGACCTTTACCGTGCCCTCTGGCCGCCGCGCCGGAACCCTGCGGAATGTTCCAAAGCTCTCTAATAGGTTTCAGGTGCTGCGGGCCAGTGGCCAGCCGCTACAAACGCCCCCCACCCCTCACACACACACACACACACACACACACACACACACACTACCACTACCGCACCACCACACCAGCTCTTCCTGCTCCACTTCTCAGTGCATCCACTCCAAGTGGCACCATTTTTGTTTTTTTTGGTATTCGTGCTGTTGTTGTTGTCTGGTCTTCAGAGGCGGGCAGACGTATAGTAAGGCAGGCAGCCATTCAAGAGGTCAAATGAACATGCATTGTCTCTACCCTTTGAACAGAGACAGAGTGCGCGCAGGAAGGAAGGAAGTTGATCAATAATGTCACAGTTCATGTTTTGAATCCAGTTTGAAGACCACAGATGATTGATGTCACTCATTTCACATGTTACCTTCACTTCATTAGAATTGTGTGAAAGCAGTGAGTCACTGCAGCAATCTAGGCTCGGATTTCATGCATGATAAGGAACATCAATAACACAAAGGTGGTCCTTGGTCTTCTGTTTTAATCCCATGATATATGATGACTCCAGCAGAAACACATAAACAAAGGACTGTACTTTCATCAAGTGTTTGGATATACTATAGCAATCTATAACAATGAACTCCTCCCTGCTGCCTAAACATTCTGTGTGTGTGTGTGTACATGTGTGTGTGTGTGTGTGGGTGTGGATGTTTGTGTGTGTGTGTGTGTGTGTGTGTTTGTGTGTGCATGTGTGTGTGTGTGTGTGTGTGTGTGTGTGTGTGCATATGTGTGTGTGCGCGTGTGCATGTGTGTGTGTGCGTGTACATGTGTGTCCAGCATATGTGTGTGTGTTTTCTTGACCTCTCCGATGCGGCGGGCTGCCAGCTCCGTCCCCTTTCCTGAGCCCCCGGGGCCCTGCAGCTCGGCACACACTCTTCACACATGGGGTACAGAGGGGAAACTTACACACACACACACACACACACACCACACCACACACTTCCCGCAGCCACAAAAAGAAGCTGCCGCGGCCACACGAATCGGCAATCGCAGACGTGCTAATAAAAATCTCTCCGTGCGCGCGTGGAAACATCTCCGCTCTCTCTCTCTCTCTCTCTCTCTCTCTCTCTCTCTCTCTCTCTCTCTCTCTCTCTCTCTCTCTCTCTCTCTCTCTCTCTCTCCCCGTCTCTTTTTCGCCCGAGCGTTTGATGCAGACGATGCGTTTGCATCATGGTTTTAATTGCACCGCAATTGCAGTGGAAGGCGAGGCGAGCGGCCCGCTGCATGGTGTGTGCCAGGTTGCATCATGGTAGGGAGCGCCTCGCTTCGCGTTCGCTGGCTGAAAAATCGACTCATTGTGGGTGACGGAGGGGGTTGTTGTGTCTGTTTGTTCTGTTGCACTTTTAATGTGGCTCTCGGTTGAAGATGACAGGGCTGCCGCCGATCCCTCTTCCCTGAGTCAAGATGTGTGTTTGTGTGCGCACGGTGGAGCTCGACGACGGCTTGTCGCATATGTGTTTGGGCGTTTTTTTTTGGTTGTGTGTTTTTTTGTGTGTACTGTCTTTGTGATTTTCTTTTTTTTTTCTGTTGCATGATTTAGAAAAAAAATCTGTACGTGTCTGCAGTTCAAATATTCTTTTATAGCGAGAGAACATCACAGGAGTTGCCCTCGCACTCTGCTGAAACCTTACATTTTATTGTGTCGTGCACATTTTTTTTTGTCGTCAATTATTGAGGAAATCATGCAGACACACTCTCCAACTCGCATGCATGACTCACACACACACACACACACACACACACACACACACACACACATATGCGTGCACATACACTCACTCCCACAAAAAAGAACTGTGTTTCCAAGTACAACAGTTTTCCAGTTCCTCCTCCCTTCACTTTCTCTCTTTCCACCCAGAGCATTAGCCTAGAGTTCATTTTGAACATTGAGGCGACGTGGCCCTTTTGTCTTTCCATTTGTCCCCCCCCCCCCTCCCCACCCCGCCCCCCCCCTCTCTCTGCACCAGGAGACGTAAACCTTAAGCCACTCTTCCACTGATTAATCTTTAACGTTTATAATTACTAATTAACTTAGTAAGAGACTTTTAATGTAGTCCTCTTTCAATGGGGAGCCGAGAGGACAACAGATCATTAGCTTCAATAATGAACGTGGAGGAGACAGATAATGGCTTGTGATATGCCAACACTGACAGTTATATTAAATGAGGCGGCGGTTCACGTGAAACGCCGCGGAGGAAAGGGGGGGGGTTAGGGGGTGGTGGTGAAGGGGGGTCGGGGGGGGGCGGTTGGAGTGGGGACTCGGAGAGGGACACGACACGAGAGGTCTGAGAGAGAGGGGCGGCGTGCAGGACCGGAGTGCTGGAGTGCGAAAACTACTCGGGGCTTTCACGGAGCACTACGGCGTCCGCTGCCACTCCAAACTTTCTCAGTCCATTCACACATGGGCTAGAACAAAGCCACTAAGCTGCTAAGCTTATTGTTCTGTCGAGTAGTGTGAAAAGGGGGATGGTGGGGGGGGGGGGATCACACATTTCATTTAGAAAATATTTTTGTCAGATGATCATAGTTGCGACTTGTCATTAACATTATGCAGGAGCACGCTGTGACTTCTGTTTTTCATTGAAGTTAAATGTAGCCGATTGTTCTTGCTCTTAACCAGCTTGAACAGCGTCTGTAGACATATGCCATTAGACATGTTCGGATAAAACAATTTTAATTACTGTTTCTTTTTCTCTCAGAGTGCAGTGCTACCAAATGAGAAGCATCTCACATGAAAAATATTCTGTGTAGGTTGATGTAATTACCCTTAGCCCTTATTGTCTTTGAAGCTTTTGTGGACAGGCTATTAGAACAAAAGC